>NW_027193062.1:0-95000 GCF_949987515.2 Delphinus delphis
CTTCAAAGGGTCTTCATTTGCTCACCGAACCTCTCCAATCCTATCACTGCTGCGTTTATGCCCCTGTACACATGCTTGATTCTCTTTCGGAGACATAGCAATCCATAGGTTTTAAGATACTTACTAGTCAGGTACATTCTTAGGCATTTAATATGCGGTGTTGAGTCCATTTCGTTGAGCAAGGAGTAGCTCTTGTCTATTCCATATTTGGCTTAAGGAACTTTATCTGTGCTCATTTCAATCTCTGGTTTTATGCAGCACCCCAACTCACCTTTACCCTTAAGCAAGCATAAGTTGGTTTTCTAAATTTGAGACCCTGTTCTGTTCTGTAATTCAGTTCCTGTGTAGCCAAGTTTACATTCCGTGTATTACTGATATCTTATGATGTTTCTTTTTCTGTGTGACTTATTTCAGTTAGAATCATCATACCTGAATCCACTCATTGTGCTACTAAGGGCCTGATGACACAGATTTCATTGCTGAGTGATATTGGTTTGTAAGTAAATACCACAACTTTTTTATCCATTTTTCACTTTCTGCGATGTTGAACTTGTACTGTAAACGAGGTTCTTGTAAACAGAGCCGTTCCAAACTTTGGGGTGGCTGTGTCTTTTTGATTTTAAATTCCCTAAGCTATAGGACCATAAGTGGAAGTGCCCTAGGCTCTGTTGCTTTGTTTTTTAGATGTTTCAGGAAACACCATACACTTCTCCCAAGTGGTTGTTTGCAATTTACATCCCGCCCTTCAGCATAACAAGGCTCCCAGTTCTCCATGGCCTGTCCTGCCTTTCTGGATTTTACACTTTTTTCAGATGGCCCTTTTGACCGGGGGGAAGTGAGACTTCATTGTAGTGCAGATTTCCTTTGCAAGCTTGCTTGGTTGGCCAAAAAGGGCGTATGCGTTTTTTCCTGAATATATTCAGGAAAAAACGCATACGCCCTTTTTGGCCAAGTGCATCATTGTGGACGTTCTGCCTCTTTTCCTATGCTTTCAATGCAATTCCAGTCTACCTCCTGAAATCGGTTTCCTGCAATTCTGCCCCGCTTTCAAGTCCTCTTGGCAGCCTTACTTCAGTCTATTTTTGGACGATAGCTGTCATTTATAACTCTGCAGGTTTGTGAATTACAGTGCCCCTGAGCTCCTTTCGTCACCTCGCTTTCTTTTGAGCTGGCCGCAACACCGCAGGATGGCTTCAGGCCCTAATCTGGTTCCGGCACGGCACACTGAGCCTTTGGTTATTTCCTCTTCCTGGTGGGAAATGAGAGTTAAATTTGCCCGTCCAGACACCTCCAGCTAGCCTCTCATTGGTTCTCGCTATTCCTGTTCATCTTCCGCAGAAATTGCAAACTGGGCCAAACAGGAGGTTAAAGGGACTGACTCTCCAAGTCGGGAGAGTGTTAGTAAAGCGTCTGGAATGTTGCACCCGAGTACCAGCGTACGAAAACTGAGACATATTTGAACACGTCTCCCGTTCACATGGTTGATCATACTTGGGTTCCACATGCATGTTTTAGCTGAAGGAAGAATACCTTAAACCTGGAGAGTTGAGACCCGTGTAATGGGTACCATGCAATATGACTTCAAAGGGTCTTCATTTGCTCACCGAACCTCTCCAATCCTATCACTGCTGCGTTTATGCCCCTGTACACACGCTTGATTCTCTTTCGGAGACATAGCAATCCATAGGTTTTAAGATACTTACTAGTCAGGTACATTCTTAGGCGTTTAATATGCGGTGTTGAGTCCATTTCGTTGAGCAAGGAGTAGCTCTTGTCTATTCTATATTTGGCTTAAGGAACTTTATCTGTGCTCATTTCAATCTCTGGTTTTATGCAGCACCCCAACTCACCTTTACCCTTAAGCAAGCATAAGTTGGTTTTCTAAATTTGAGACCCTGTTCTGTTCTGTAATTCAGTTCCTGTGTAGCCAAGTTTACATTCCGTGTATTAGTGATATCTTATGATGTTTCTTTTTCTGTGTGACTTATTTCAGTTAGAATCATCGTACCTGAATCCACTCATTATGCTGCTACGGGCCTGATGACATAGATTTCATTGCTGAGTGATACTGCATTGTACGTAAGTACCGCAAGTTCTTTATCCATTTTTCACTTTCTGTGATATTGAACTTGTACGGTAAACGAGGTTCTTGTAAACAGAGGCGTTCCAAACTTTGGGGTGGCTGTGTCTTTTTGATTTTAATTTCCCTAAGCTATAGGACCATAAGTGGAAGTGCCCTAGGCTCTGTTGCTTTGTTTTTTAGATGTTTCAGGAAACACCATACACTTCTCCCGAGTGTCTGTTGGTAATTTACATCCCGCCCATCAGCATAACAAGGCTCCCAGTTCTCCATGGCCTGTCCTGCCTTTCTGGATTTTACACTTTATTCAGATGGCCCTTTTGACCAGGGGGAAGTGAGACTTCATTGTAGTGAAGATTTCCTTTGCAAGCTTGCTTGGTTGGCCAAAAAGGGCGTATGCGTTTTTTCCTGAATATATTCAGGAAAAAACGCATACGCCCTTTTTGGCCAAGTGCATCATTGTGGACGTTCTGCCTCTTTTCCTATGCTTTCAATGCAATTCCAGTCTACCTCCTCAAATCGGTTTCCTGCAATTCTGCCCCGCTTTCAAGTCCTCTTGGCAGCCTTACTTCAGTCTATTTTTGGACGATAGCTGTCATTTATAACTCTGCAGGTTTGTGAATTACAGTGCCCCTGAGCTCCTTTCTTCAACTCGCTTTCTTGTGACCTGGCCGCAACACCGCAGGATGGCTTCAGGCCCTAATCTGGTTCCGGCACGGCATGCTGAGCCTTTGGTTAATTCCTCTTCCTGGTGGGAAATGAGAGTTAAATTTGCCCGTCCAGACACCTCCAGCTAGTCTCTCATTGGTTCTCGCTATTCCTGTTAATCTTCCGCAGAAATTGCAAACTGGGCCAAACAGGAGGTTAAAGACACTGACTCTCCAAGTCGGGAGAGTGTTAGTAAAGCGTCTGGAATGTTGCACGCGAGTACCAGGGGAGGAAAACTGAGACATATTTGAACACGTCTCCCGATCACATGGTTGATCATACTCTGGGTTCCACATGCATGTTTTAGCTGAAGGAAGAATACCTAAAACCTGGGTAGTTGAAACCCGTGGAATGGGTACCATGCAATATGACTTCAAAGGGTCTTCATTTGCTCACCGAACCTCTCCAATCCTATCACTGCTGCGTTTATGCCCCTGTACACATGCTTGATTCTCTTTCGGAGACATAGCAATCCATAGGTTTTAAGATACTTACTAGTCAGGTACATTCTTAGGCGTTTAATATGCGGTGTTGAGTCCATTTCGTTGAGCAAGGAGTAGCTCTTGTCTATTCCATATTTGACTTAAGGAACTTTATCTGTGCTCATTTCAATCTCTGGTTTTATGCAGCACCCCAACTCACCTTTCCCCTTAAGCAAGCATAAGTTGGTTTTCTAAATTTGAGACCCTGTTCTGTTCTGTAATTCAGTTCCTGTGTAGCCAAGTTTACATTCCGTGTATTACTGATATCTTATGATGTTTCTTTTTCTGTGTGACTTACTTCAGTTAGAATCATCATACCTGAATCCACTCATTGTGCTGCTAAGGGCCTGATGACACAGATTTCATTGCTGAGTGATATTGCTTTGTAAGTAAATACCACAACTTCTTTATCCATTTTTCACTTTCTGCGATGTTGAACTTGTACTGTAAACGAGGTTCTTGTAAACAGAGGCGTCCCAAACTTTGGGGTGGCTGTGTCTTTTTGATTTTAATTTCCCTAAGCTATAGGACCATAAGTGGAAGTGCCCTAGGTTCTGTTGCTTTGTTTTTTAGATGTTTCAGGAGACACCATACACTTCTCCCGAGTGGTTGTTGGCAATTTACATCCCGCCCATCAGCATAACAAGGCTCCCAGTTCTCCATGGCCTGTCCTGCCTTTCTGGATTTTACACTTTTTTCAGATGGCCCTTTTGACCGGGGGGAAGTGAGACTTCATTGTAGTGCAGATTTCCTTTGCAAGCTTGCTTGGTTGGCCAAAAAGGGCGTATGCGTTTTTTCCTGAATATATTCAGGAAAAAACGCATACGCCCTTTTTGGCCAAGTGCATCATTGTGGACGTTCTGCCTCTTTTCCTATGCTTTCAATGCAATTCCAGTCTACCTCCTGAAATCGGTTTCCTGCAATTCTGCCCCGCTTTCAAGTCCTCTTGGCAGCCTTACTTCAGTCTATTTTTGGATGATAGCTGTCATTTATAACTCTGCATGTTTGTGAATTACAGTGCCCCTGAGCTCCTTTCTTCAACTCGCTTTCTTGTGAGCTGGCCGCAACACCGCAGGATGGCTTCAGGCCCTAATCTGGTTCCGGCACGGCACGCTGAGCCTTTGGTTAATTTCTCTTCCTGGTGGGAAATGAGAGTTAAATTTGCCCGTCCAGACACCTCCAGCTAGTCTCTCATTGGTTCTCGCTATTCCTGTTCATCTTCCTCAGAAATTGCAAACTGGGCCAAACAGGAGTTTAAAGGGACACACTCTCCAAGTTGGGAGAGTGTTAGTAAAGCGTCTGGAATGTTGCACCCGAGTACCAGGGTACGAAAACTGAGACATATTTGAACACGTCTCCCGATCACATGGTTGATCATACTCTAGGTTCCACATGCATGTTTTAGCTGAAGGAAGAATACCTTAAACCTGGGTAGTTGAAACCCGTGGAATGGGTACCATGCAATATGACTTCAAAGGGCCTTCATTTGCTCACCGAACCTCTCCAATCCTATCACTGCTGCGTTTATGCCCCTGTACACATGCTTGATTCTCTTTCGGAGACATAGCAATCCATAGGTTTTAAGATACTTACTAGTCAGGTACATTCTTAGGCGTTTAATATGCGGTGTTGTGTCCATTTCGTTGAGCAAGGAGTAGCTGTTTTCTATTCCATATTTGGCTTAAGGAACTTTATCTGTGCTCATTTCAATCTGGTTTTATGCAGCACCCCAACTCACCTTTACCCTTAAGCAAGCATAAGTTGTTTTTCTAAATTTGAGCCCCTGTTCTGTTCTGTAATTCAGTTCCTGTGTAGCCAAGGTTCCATTCCGTGTATTACTGATATCTTATGATGTTTCTTTTTCTGTGTGACTTATTTCAGTTAGAATCATCATACCTGAATCCACTCATTGTGCTGCTAAGGGCCTGATGACATAGATTTCATTGCTGAGTGATATTGCTTTGTAAGTGAATACCACAACTTCTTTATCCATTTTTCACTTTCTGCGATGTTGAACTTGTACTGTAAACGAGGTTCTTGTAAACAGAGGCGTCCCAAACATTGGGGTGGCTGTGTCTTTTTGATTTTGATTTCCCTAAGCTATAGGACCATAAGTGGCAGTGCCCTAGGCTCTGTTGCTTTGTTTTTTAGATGTTTCAGGAAACACCATACACTTCTCCCGAGTGTCTGTTGGCAATTTACATCCCGCCCATCAGCATAACAAGGCTCCCAGTTCTCCATGGCCTGTCCTGCCTTTCTGGATTTTACACTTTTTTCAGATGGCCCTTTTGACCGGGGGGAAGTGAGACTTCATTGTAGTGCAGATTTCCTTTGCAAGCTTGCTTGGTTGGCCAAAAAGGGCGTATGCGTTTTTTCCTGAATATATTCAGGAAAAAACGCATACGCCCTTTTTGGCCAAGTGCATCATTGTGGACGTTCTGCCTCTTTTCCTATGCTTTCAATGCAATTCCAGTCTACCTCCTGAAATCGGTTTCCTGCAATTCTGCCCCGCTTTCAAGTCCTCTTGGCAGCCTTACTTCAGTCTATTTTTGGACGATAGCTGTCATTTATAACTCTGCAGGTTTGTGAATTACAGTGCCCCTGAGCTCCTTTCTTCAACTCGCTTTCTTTTGAGCTGGCCACAACACCGCAGGATGGCTTCAGGCCCTAATCTGGTTCCGGCACGGCACGCTGAGCCTTTGGTTAATTCCTCTTCCTGGTGGGAAATGAGAGTTAAATTTGCCCGTCCAGACACCTCCAGCTAGCCTCTCATTGGTTCTCGCTATTCCTGTTCATCTTCCGCAGAAATTGCAAACTGGGCCAAACAGGAGGTTAAAGGGACTGACTCTCCAAGTCGGGAGAGTGTTAGTAAAGCGTCTGGAATGTTGCACCCGAGTACCAGGGTACGAAAACTGAGGAATATTTGAAAACGTCTCCCGATCACATGGTTGATCATACTCTAGGTTCCACATGCATGTTTTAGCTGAAGGAAGAATACCTAAAACCTGGGTAGTTGAAACCCGTGGAATGGGTACCATGCAATATGACTTCAAAGGGTCTTCATTTGCTCACCGAACCTCTCCAATCCTATCACTGCTGCGTTTATGCCCCTGTACACATGCTTGATTCTCTTTCGGAGACATAGCAATCCATAGGTTTTAAGATACTTACTAGTCAGGTACATTCTTAGGCGTTTAATATGCGGTGTTGAGTCCATTTCGTTGAGCAAGGAGTAGCTCTTGTCTATTCCATATTTGACTTAAGGAACTTTATCTGTGCTCATTTCAATCTCTGGTTTTATGCAGCACCCCAATTCACCTTTACCCTTAAGCAAGCATAAGTTGGTTTTCTAAATTTGAGACCCTGTTCTGTTCTGTAATTCAGTTCCTGTGTAGCCAAGTTTACATTCCGTGTATTACTGATATCTTATGATGTTTCTTTTTCTGTGTGACTTACTTCAGTTAGAATCATCATACCTGAATCCACTCATTGTGCTGCTAAGGGCCTGATGACACAGATTTCATTGCTGAGTGATATTGTTTTGTAAGTAAATACCACAACTTCTTTATCCATTTTTCACTTTCTGCGATGTTGAACTAGTACTGTAAACGAGGTTCTTGTAAACAGAGCCGTTCCAAACTTTGGGGTGGCTGTGTCTTTTTGATTTTAATTTCCCTAAGCTATAGGACCATAAGTGGAAGTGCCCTAGGCTCTGTTGATTTGTTTTTTAGATGTTTCAGGAAACACCATACACTTCTCCCGAGTGGTTGTTGGCAATTAACATCCCACCCATCAGCATAACAAGGCTGCCAGTTCTCCATGGCCTGTCCTGCCTTTCTGGATTTTACACTTTTTTCAGATGGCCCTTTTGACCGGGGGGAAGTGAGACTTCATTGTAGTGCAGATTTCTTTTGCAAGCTTGCTTGGTTGGCCAAAAAGGGCGTATGCGTTTTTTCCTGAATATATTCAGGAAAAAACGCATACACCCTTTTTGGCCAAGTGCATCATTGTGGACGTTGTGCCTCTTTTCCTATGCTTTCAATGCAATTCCAGTCTACCTCCTGAAATCGGTTTCCTGCAATTCTGCCCCGCTTTCAAGTCCTCTTGGCAGCCTTACTTCAGTCTATTTTTGGACGATAGCTGTCATTTATAACTCTGCAGGTTTGTGAATTACAGTGCCCCTGAGCTCCTTTCTTCAACTCGCTTTCTTTTGAGCTGGCCGCAACACCGCAGGATGGCTTCAGGCCCTAATCTGGTTCCGGTACGGCACTCTGAGCCTTTGGTTATTTCCTCTTCCTGGTGGGAAATGAGAGTTAAATTTGCCCGTCCAGACACCTCCAGCTAGCCTCTCATTGGTTCTCGCTATTCCTGTTCATCTTCTGCAGAAATTGCAAACTGGGCCAAACAGGAGGTTAAAGGCGCTGACTCTCCAAGTGGGGAGAGTGTTAGTAAAGCGTCTGGAATGTTGCACCCGAGTACCAGGGGAGGAAAACTGAGACATATTTGAACACGTCTCCCGATCACATGGTTGATCATACTCTGGGTTCCACATGCATGTTTTAGCTGAAGGAAGAATACCTAAAACCTGGGTAGTTGAAACCCGTGGAATGGGTACCATGCAATATGACTTCAAAGGGTCTTCATTTGCTCACCGAACCTCTCCAATCCTATCACTGCTGCATTTATGCCCCTGTACACATGCTTGATTCTCTTTTGGAGACATAGCAATCCATAGGTTTTAAGATACTTACTAGTCAGGTACATTCTTAGGCGTTTAATATGCGGTGTTGAGTCCATTTCGTTGAGCAAGGAGTAGCTCTTGTCTATTCCATATTTGGCTTAAGGAACTTTATCTGTGCTCATTTCAATCTCTGGTTTTATGCAGCAACCCAACTCACCTTTCCCCTTAAGCAAGCATAAGTTGGTTTTCTAAATTTGAGAACCTGTTCTGTTTTGGAATTCAGTTCCTGTGTAGCCAAGTTTACATTCCGTGTATTAGTGATATCTTATGATGTTTCTTTTTCTGTGTGACTTATTTCAGTTAGAATCATCGTACCTGAATCCACTCATTATGCTGCTACGGGCCTGATGACATAGATTTCATTGCTGAGTGATACTGCATTGTACGTAAGTACCACAAGTTCTTTATCCATTTTTCACTTTCTGCGATGTTGAACTTGTACTGTAAACGAGGTTCTTGTAAACAGAGGCGTCCCAAACTTTGGGGTGGCTGTGTCTTTTTGATTTTAATTTCCCTAAGCTGTAGGACCATAAGTGGCAGTGCCCTAGGCTCTGGTGCTTTGTTTTTTAGATGTTTCAGGAAACACCAGACACTTCTCCCGAGTGGTTGTTGGCAATTTACATCCCGCCCATCAGCATAACAAGGCTCCCAGTTCTCCATGGCCTGTCCTGCCTTTCTGGATTTTACACTTTTTTCAGATGGCCCTTTTGACCGGGGGGAAGTGAGACTTCATTTTAGTGCAGATTTCCTTTGCAAGCTTACTTGGTTGGCCAAAAAGGGCGTATGCGTTTTTTCCTGAATATATTCAGGAAAAAACGCATACGCCCTTTTTGGCCAAGTGCATCATTGTGGACGTTCTGCCTCTTTTCCTATGCTTTCAATGCAATTCCAGTCTACCTCCTGAAATCGGTTTCCTGCAATTCTGCCCCGTTTTCAAGTCCTCTTGGCAGCCTTACTTCAGTCTATTTTTGGACGATAGCTGTCATTTATAACTCTGCAGGTTTGTGAATTACAGTGCCCCTGAGCTCCTTTCTTCAACTCGCTTTCTTGTGACCTGGCCGCATCACCGCAGGATGGCTTCAGGCCCTAATCTGGTTCCGGCACGGCACGCTGAGCCTTTCGTTATTTCCTCTTCCTGGTGGGAAATGAGAGTTAAATTTGCCCGTCCAGACACCTCCAGCTAGTCTCTCATTGGTTCTCGCTATTCCTGTTCATCTTCCGCAGAAATTGCAAACTGGGCCAAACAGGAGGTTAAAGGCGCTGACTCTCCAAGTGGGGAGAGTGTTAGTAAAGCGTCTGGAATGTTGCACCCGAGTACCAGGGGAGGAAAACTGAGACATATTTGAACACGTCTCCCGTTCACATGGTTGATCATACTTGGGTTCCACATGCATGTTTTAGCTGAAGGAAGAATACCTTAAACCTGGAGAGTTGAGACCCGTGTAATTGGTACCATGCAATATGACTTCAAAGGGTCTTCATTTGCTCACCGAACCTCTCCAATCCTATCACTGCTGCGTTTATGCCCCTGTACACATGCTTGATTCTCTTTTGGAGACATAGCAATCCATAGGTTTTAAGATACTTACTAGTCAGGTACATTCTTAGGCGTTTAATATGCGATGTTGAGTCCATTTCGTTGAGCAAGGAGTAGCTCTTGTCTATTCCATATTTGACTTAAGGAACTTTATCTGTGCTCATTTCAATCTCTGGTTTTATGCAGCACCCCAATTCACCTTTACCCTTAAGCAAGCATAAGTTGGTTTTCTAAATTTGAGACCCTGTTCTGTTCTGTAATTCAGTTCCTGTGTAGCCAAGTTTACATTCCGTGTATTACTGATATCTTATGATGTTTCTTTTTCTGTGTGACTTACTTCAGTTAGAATCATCATACCTGAATCCACTCATTGTGCTGCTAAGGGCCTGATGACACAGATTTCATTGCTGAGTGATATTGTTTTGTAAGTAAATACCACAACTTCTTTATCCATTTTTCACTTTCTGCGATGTTGAACTAGTACTGTAAACGAGGTTCTTGTAAACAGAGCCGTTCCAAACTTTGGGGTGGCTGTGTCTTTTTGATTTTAATTTCCCTAAGCTATAGGACCATAAGTGGAAGTGCCCTAGGCTCTGTTGATTTGTTTTTTAGATGTTTCAGGAAACACCATACACTTCTCCCGAGTGGTTGTTGGCAATTAACATCCCACCCATCAGCATAACAAGGCTGCCAGTTCTCCATGGCCTGTCCTGCCTTTCTGGATTTTACACTTTTTTCAGATGGCCCTTTTGACCGGGGGGAAGTGAGACTTCATTGTAGTGCAGATTTCTTTTGCAAGCTTGCTTGGTTGGCCAAAAAGGGCGTATGCGTTTTTTCCTGAATATATTCAGGAAAAAACGCATACACCCTTTTTGGCCAAGTGCATCATTGTGGACGTTGTGCCTCTTTTCCTATGCTTTCAATGCAATTCCAGTCTACCTCCTGAAATCGGTTTCCTGCAATTCTGCCCCGCTTTCAAGTCCTCTTGGCAGCCTTACTTCAGTCTATTTTTGGACGATAGCTGTCATTTATAACTCTGCAGGTTTGTGAATTACAGTGCCCCTGAGCTCCTTTCTTCAACTCGCTTTCTTTTGAGCTGGCCGCAACACCGCAGGATGGCTTCAGGCCCTAATCTGGTTCCGGTACGGCACTCTGAGCCTTTGGTTATTTCCTCTTCCTGGTGGGAAATGAGAGTTAAATTTGCCCGTCCAGACACCTCCAGCTAGCCTCTCATTGGTTCTCGCTATTCCTGTTCATCTTCTGCAGAAATTGCAAACTGGGCCAAACAGGAGGTTAAAGGCGCTGACTCTCCAAGTGGGGAGAGTGTTAGTAAAGCGTCTGGAATGTTGCACCCGAGTACCAGGGGAGGAAAACTGAGACATATTTGAACACGTCTCCCGATCACATGGTTGATCATACTCTGGGTTCCACATGCATGTTTTAGCTGAAGGAAGAATACCTAAAACCTGGGTAGTTGAAACCCGTGGAATGGGTACCATGCAATATGACTTCAAAGGGTCTTCATTTGCTCACCGAACCTCTCCAATCCTATCACTGCTGCATTTATGCCCCTGTACACATGCTTGATTCTCTTTCGGAGACATAGCAATCCATAGCTTTTAAGATACTTACTAGTCAGGTACATTCTTAGGCGTTTAATATGCGGTGTTGAGTCCATTTCGTTGAGCAAGGAGTAGCTCTTGTCTATTCCATATTTGGCTTAAGGAACTTTATCTGTGCTCATTTCAATCTCTGGTTTTATGCAGCAACCCAACTCACCTTTCCCCTTAAGCAAGCATAAGTTGGTTTTCTAAATTTGAGAACCTGTTCTGTTTTGGAATTCAGTTCCTGTGTAGCCAAGTTTACATTCCGTGTATTAGTGATATCTTATGATGTTTCTTTTTCTGTGTGACTTATTTCAGTTAGAATCATCGTACCTGAATCCACTCATTATGCTGCTACGGGCCTGATGACATAGATTTCATTGCTGAGTGATACTGCATTGTACGTAAGTACCACAAGTTCTTTATCCATTTTTCACTTTCTGCGATGTTGAACTTGTACTGTAAACGAGGTTCTTGTAAACAGAGGCGTCCCAAACTTTGGGGTGGCTGTGTCTTTTTGATTTTAATTTCCCTAAGCTGTAGGACCATAAGTGGCAGTGCCCTAGGCTCTGGTGCTTTGTTTTTTAGATGTTTCAGGAAACACCAGACACTTCTCCCGAGTGGTTGTTGGCAATTTACATCCCGCCCATCAGCATAACAAGGCTCCCAGTTCTCCATGGCCTGTCCTGCCTTTCTGGATTTTACACTTTTTTCAGATGGCCCTTTTGACCGGGGGGAAGTGAGACTTCATTGTAGTGCAGATTTCCTTTGCAAGCTTACTTGGTTGGCCAAAAAGGGCGTATGCGTTTTTTCCTGAATATATTCAGGAAAAAACGCATACGCCCTTTTTGGCCAAGTGCATCATTGTGGACGTTCTGCCTCTTTTCCTATGCTTTCAATGCAATTCCAGTCTACCTCCTGAAATCGGTTTCCTGCAATTCTGCCCCGTTTTCAAGTCCTCTTGGCAGCCTTACTTCAGTCTATTTTTGGACGATAGCTGTCATTTATAACTCTGCAGGTTTGTGAATTACAGTGCCCCTGAGCTCCTTTCTTCAACTCGCTTTCTTGTGACCTGGCCGCATCACCGCAGGATGGCTTCAGGCCCTAATCTGGTTCCGGCACGGCACGCTGAGCCTTTCGTTATTTCCTCTTCCTGGTGGGAAATGAGAGTTAAATTTGCCCGTCCAGACACCTCCAGCTAGTCTCTCATTGGTTCTCGCTATTCCTGTTCATCTTCCGCAGAAATTGCAAACTGGGCCAAACAGGAGGTTAAAGGCGCTGACTCTCCAAGTGGGGAGAGTGTTAGTAAAGCGTCTGGAATGTTGCACCCGAGTACCAGGGGAGGAAAACTGAGACATATTTGAACACGTCTCCCGTTCACATGGTTGATCATACTTGGGTTCCACATGCATGTTTTAGCTGAAGGAAGAATACCTTAAACCTGGAGAGTTGAGACCCGTGTAATTGGTACCATGCAATATGACTTCAAAGGGTCTTCATTTGCTCACCGAACCTCTCCAATCCTATCACTGCTGCGTTTATGCCCCTGTACACATGCTTGATTCTCTTTTGGAGACATAGCAATCCATAGGTTTTAAGATACTTACTAGTCAGGTACATTCTTAGGCGTTTAATATGCGATGTTGAGTCCATTTCGTTGAGCAAGGAGTAGCTCTTGTCTATTCCATATTTGACTTAAGGAACTTTATCTGTACTCATTTCAATCTCTGGTTTTATGCAGCACCCCAACTCACCTTTACCCTTAAGCAAGCATAAGTTGGTTTTCTAAATTTGAGACCCTGTTCTGTTCTGTAATTCAGTTCCTGTGTAGCCAAGTTTACATTCCGTGTATTACTGATATCTTATGATGTTTCTTTTTCTGTGTGACTTACTTCAGTTAGAATTATCATACCTGAATCCACTCATTGTGCTGCTAAGGGCCTGATGACACAGATTTCATTGCTGAGTGATATTGCTTTGTAAGTAAATACCACAACTTCTTTATCCACTTTTCACTTTCTGCGATGTTGAACTTGTACTGTAAACGAGGTTCTTGTAAACAGAGGCGTCCCAAACTTTGGGGTGGCTGTGTCTTTTTGATTTTAATTTCCCTAAGCTGTAGGACCATAAGTGGCAGTGCCCTAGGCTCTGTTGCTTTGTTTTTTAGATGTTTCAGGAAACACCATACACTTCTCCCGAGTGGTTGTTGGCAATTTACATCCCGCCCATCAGCATAACAAGGCTCCCAGTTCTCCATGGCCTGTCCTGCCTTTCTGGATTTTACACTTTTTTCAGATGGCCCTTTTGACCGGGGGGAAGTGAGACTTCATTGTAGTGCAGATATCCTTTGCAAGCTTACTTGGTTGGCCAAAAAGGGCGTATGCGTTTTTTCCTGAATATATTCAGGAAAAAACGCATACGCCCTTTTTGGCCAAGTGCATCATTGTGGACGTTCTGCCTCTTTTCCTATGCTTTCAATGCAATTCCAGTCTACCTCCTGAAATCGGTTTCCTGCAATTCTGCCCCGCTTTCAAGTCCTCTTGGCAGCCTTACTTCAGTCTATTTTTGGACGATAGCTGTCATTTATAACTCTGCAGGTTTGTGAATTACAGTGCCCCTGAGCTCCTTTCTTCAACTCGCTTTCTTGTGAGCTGGCCGCAACACCGCAGGATGGCTTCAGGACCTAATCTGGTTCCGGCACGGCACGCTGAGCCTTTGGTTATTTCCTCTTCCTGGTGGGAAATGAGAGTTAAATTTGCCCGTCCAGACACCTCCAGCTAGTCTCTCATTGGTTCTCGCTATTCCTGTTCATCTTCCGCAGAAATTGCAAACTGGGCCAAACAGGAGGTTAAAGGCGCTGACTCTCCAAGTGGGGAGAGTGTTAGTAAAGCGTCTGGAATGTTGCACCCGAGTACCAGGGGAGGAAAACTGAGACATATTTGAACACGTCTCCCGTTCACATGGTTGATCATACTTGGGTTCCACATGCATGTTTTAGCTGAAGGAAGAATACCTTAAACCTGGAGAGTTAAGACCCGTGTAATGGGTACCATGCAATATGACTTCAAAGGGTCTTCATTTGCTCACCGAACCTCTCCAATCCTATCACTGCTGCGTTTATGCCCCTGTACACATGCTTGATTCTCTTTCGGAGACATAGCAATCCGTAGGTTTTAAGATACTTACTAGTCAGGTACATTCTTAGGCGTTTAATATGCGGTGTTGAGTCCATTTCGTTGAGCAAGGAGTAGCTCTTGTCTATTCCATATTTGACTTAAGGAACTTTATCTGTGCTCATTTCAATCTCTGGTTTTATGCAGCACCCCAACTCACCTTTCCCCTTAAGCAAGCATAAGTTGGTTTTCTAAATTTGAGACCCTGTTCTGTTCTGTAATTCAGTTCCTGTGTAGCCAAGTTTACATTCCGTGTATTACTGATATCTTATGATGTTTCTTTTTCTGTGTGACTTACTTCAGTTAGAATCATCATACCTGAATCCACTCATTGTGCTGCTAAGGGCCTGATGACACAGATTTCATTGCTGAGTGATATTGCTTTGTAAGTAAATACCACAACTTCTTTATCCATTTTTCACTTTCTGCGATGTTGAACTTGTACTGTAAACGAGGTTCTTGTAAACAGAGCCATTCCAAACTTTGGGGTGGCTGTGTCCTTTTGATTTTAATTTCCCTAAGCTATAGGACCATAAGTGGAAGTGCCCTAGGTTCTGTTGCTTTGTTTTTTAGATGTTTCAGGAAACACCATACACTTCTCCCGAGTGGTTGTTGGCAATTTACATCCCGCCCATCAGCATAACAAGGCTCCCAGTTCTCCATGGCCTGTCCTGCCTTTCTGGATTTTACACTTTTTTCAGATGGCCCTTTTGACAGGGGGGAAGTGAGACTTCATTGTAGTGCAGATTTCCTTTGCAAGCTTGCTTGGTTGGCCAAAAAGGGCGTATGCGTTTTTTCCTGAATATATTCAGGAAAAAACGCATACGCCCTTTTTGGCCAAGTGCATCATTGTGGACGTTCTGCCTCTTTTCCTATGCTTTCAATGCAATTCCAGTCTACCTCCTGAAATCGGTTTCCTGCAATTCTGCCCCGCTTTCAAGTCCTCTTGGCAGCCTTACTTCAGTCTATTTTTGGACGATAGCTGTCATTTATAACTCTGCAGGTTTGTGAATTACAGTGCCCCTGAGCTCCTTTCTTCAACTCGCTTTCTTTTGAGCTGGCCGCAACACCACAGGATGGCTTCAGGCCCTAATCTGGTTCCGGTATGGCACGCTGAGCCTTTGGTTATTCCCTCTTCCTGGTGGGAAATTAGAGTTAAATTTGCCCGTCCAGACACCTCCAGCTAGCCTCTCACTGGTTCTCGCTATTCCTGTTCATCTTCCGCAGAAATTGCAAACTGGGCCAAACAGGAGGTTAAAGGCGCTGACTCTCCAAGTGGGGAGAGTGTTAGTAAAGCGTCTGGAATGTTGCACCCGAGTACCAGGGGAGGAAAACTGAGACATATTTGAACACGTCTCCCGTTCACATGGTTGATCATACTTGGGTTCCACATGCATGTTTTAGCTGAAGGAAGAATACCTAAAACCTGGAGAGTTAAGACCCGTGTAATGGGTACCATGCAATATGACTTCAAAGGGTCTTCATTTGCTCACCGAACCTCTCCAATCCTATCACTGCTGCGTTTATGCCCCTGTACACATGCTTGATTCTCTTTCGGAGACATAGCAATCCATAGGTTTTAAGATACTTACTAGTCAGGTACATTCTTAGGCATTTAATATGCGGTGTTGAGTCCATTTCGTTGAGCAAGGAGTAGCTCTTGTCTATTCCATATTTGGCTTAAGGAACTTTATCTGTGCTCATTTCAATCTCTGGTTTTATGCAGCAACCCAACTCACCTTTCCCCTTAAGCAAGCATAAGTTGGTTTTCTAAATTTGAGAACCTGTTCTGTTTTGGAATTCAGTTCCTGTGTAGCCAAGTTTACATTCCGTGTATTAGTGATATCTTATGATGTTTCTTTTTCTGTGTGACTTATTTCAGTTAGAATCATCGTACCTGAATCCACTCATTATGCTGCTACGGGCCTGATGACATAGATTTCATTGCTGAGTGATACTGCATTGTACGTAAGTACCACAAGTTCTTTATCCATTTTTCACTTTCTGCGATGTTGAACTTGTACTGTAAACGAGGTTCTTGTAAACAGAGGCGTCCCAAACTTTGGGGTGGCTGTGTCTTTTTGATTTTAATTTCCCTAAGCTGTAGGACCATAAGTGGCAGTGCCCTAGGCTCTGGTGCTTTGTTTTTTAGATGTTTCAGGAAACACCAGACACTTCTCCCGAGTGGTTGTTGGCAATTTACATCCCGCCCATCAGCATAACAAGGCTCCCAGTTCTCCATGGCCTGTCCTGCCTTTCTGGATTTTACACTTTTTTCAGATGGCCCTTTTGACCGGGGGGAAGTGAGACTTCATTGTAGTGCAGATTTCCTTTGCAAGCTTACTTGGTTGGCCAAAAAGGGCGTATGCGTTTTTTCCTGAATATATTCAGGAAAAAACGCATACGCCCTTTTTGGCCAAGTGCATCATTGTGGACGTTCTGCCTCTTTTCCTATGCTTTCAATGCAATTCCAGTCTACCTCCTGAAATCGGTTTCCTGCAATTCTGCCCCGTTTTCAAGTCCTCTTGGCAGCCTTACTTCAGTCTATTTTTGGACGATAGCTGTCATTTATAACTCTGCAGGTTTGTGAATTACAGTGCCCCTGAGCTCCTTTCTTCAACTCGCTTTCTTGTGACCTGGCCGCATCACCGCAGGATGGCTTCAGGCCCTAATCTGGTTCCGGCACGGCACGCTGAGCCTTTCGTTATTTCCTCTTCCTGGTGGGAAATGAGAGTTAAATTTGCCCGTCCAGACACCTCCAGCTAGTCTCTCATTGGTTCTCGCTATTCCTGTTCATCTTCCGCAGAAATTGCAAACTGGGCCAAACAGGAGGTTAAAGGCGCTGACTCTCCAAGTGGGGAGAGTGTTAGTAAAGCGTCTGGAATGTTGCACCCGAGTACCAGGGGAGGAAAACTGAGACATATTTGAACACGTCTCCCGTTCACATGGTTGATCATACTTGGGTTCCACATGCATGTTTTAGCTGAAGGAAGAATACCTTAAACCTGGAGAGTTGAGACCCGTGTAATTGGTACCATGCAATATGACTTCAAAGGGTCTTCATTTGCTCACCGAACCTCTCCAATCCTATCACTGCTGCGTTTATGCCCCTGTACACATGCTTGATTCTCTTTTGGAGACATAGCAATCCATAGGTTTTAAGATACTTACTAGTCAGGTACATTCTTAGGCGTTTAATATGCGATGTTGAGTCCATTTCGTTGAGCAAGGAGTAGCTCTTGTCTATTCCATATTTGACTTAAGGAACTTTATCTGTACTCATTTCAATCTCTGGTTTTATGCAGCACCCCAACTCACCTTTACCCTTAAGCAAGCATAAGTTGGTTTTCTAAATTTGAGACCCTGTTCTGTTCTGTAATTCAGTTCCTGTGTAGCCAAGTTTACATTCCGTGTATTACTGATATCTTATGATGTTTCTTTTTCTGTGTGACTTACTTCAGTTAGAATTATCATACCTGAATCCACTCATTGTGCTGCTAAGGGCCTGATGACACAGATTTCATTGCTGAGTGATATTGCTTTGTAAGTAAATACCACAACTTCTTTATCCACTTTTCACTTTCTGCGATGTTGAACTTGTACTGTAAACGAGGTTCTTGTAAACAGAGGCGTCCCAAACTTTGGGGTGGCTGTGTCTTTTTGATTTTAATTTCCCTAAGCTGTAGGACCATAAGTGGCAGTGCCCTAGGCTCTGTTGCTTTGTTTTTTAGATGTTTCAGGAAACACCATACACTTCTCCCGAGTGGTTGTTGGCAATTTACATCCCGCCCATCAGCATAACAAGGCTCCCAGTTCTCCATGGCCTGTCCTGCCTTTCTGGATTTTACACTTTTTTCAGATGGCCCTTTTGACCGGGGGGAAGTGAGACTTCATTGTAGTGCAGATATCCTTTGCAAGCTTACTTGGTTGGCCAAAAAGGGCGTATGCGTTTTTTCCTGAATATATTCAGGAAAAAACGCATACGCCCTTTTTGGCCAAGTGCATCATTGTGGACGTTCTGCCTCTTTTCCTATGCTTTCAATGCAATTCCAGTCTACCTCCTGAAATCGGTTTCCTGCAATTCTGCCCCGCTTTCAAGTCCTCTTGGCAGCCTTACTTCAGTCTATTTTTGGACGATAGCTGTCATTTATAACTCTGCAGGTTTGTGAATTACAGTGCCCCTGAGCTCCTTTCTTCAACTCGCTTTCTTGTGAGCTGGCCGCAACACCGCAGGATGGCTTCAGGACCTAATCTGGTTCCGGCACGGCACGCTGAGCCTTTGGTTATTTCCTCTTCCTGGTGGGAAATGAGAGTTAAATTTGCCCGTCCAGACACCTCCAGCTAGTCTCTCATTGGTTCTCGCTATTCCTGTTCATCTTCCGCAGAAATTGCAAACTGGGCCAAACAGGAGGTTAAAGGCGCTGACTCTCCAAGTGGGGAGAGTGTTAGTAAAGCGTCTGGAATGTTGCACCCGAGTACCAGGGGAGGAAAACTGAGACATATTTGAACACGTCTCCCGTTCACATGGTTGATCATACTTGGGTTCCACATGCATGTTTTAGCTGAAGGAAGAATACCTTAAACCTGGAGAGTTAAGACCCGTGTAATGGGTACCATGCAATATGACTTCAAAGGGTCTTCATTTGCTCACCGAACCTCTCCAATCCTATCACTGCTGCGTTTATGCCCCTGTACACATGCTTGATTCTCTTTCGGAGACATAGCAATCCGTAGGTTTTAAGATACTTACTAGTCAGGTACATTCTTAGGCGTTTAATATGCGGTGTTGAGTCCATTTCGTTGAGCAAGGAGTAGCTCTTGTCTATTCCATATTTGACTTAAGGAACTTTATCTGTGCTCATTTCAATCTCTGGTTTTATGCAGCACCCCAACTCACCTTTCCCCTTAAGCAAGCATAAGTTGGTTTTCTAAATTTGAGACCCTGTTCTGTTCTGTAATTCAGTTCCTGTGTAGCCAAGTTTACATTCCGTGTATTACTGATATCTTATGATGTTTCTTTTTCTGTGTGACTTACTTCAGTTAGAATCATCATACCTGAATCCACTCATTGTGCTGCTAAGGGCCTGATGACACAGATTTCATTGCTGAGTGATATTGCTTTGTAAGTAAATACCACAACTTCTTTATCCATTTTTCACTTTCTGCGATGTTGAACTTGTACTGTAAACGAGGTTCTTGTAAACAGAGCCATTCCAAACTTTGGGGTGGCTGTGTCCTTTTGATTTTAATTTCCCTAAGCTATAGGACCATAAGTGGAAGTGCCCTAGGTTCTGTTGCTTTGTTTTTTAGATGTTTCAGGAAACACCATACACTTCTCCCGAGTGGTTGTTGGCAATTTACATCCCGCCCATCAGCATAACAAGGCTCCCAGTTCTCCATGGCCTGTCCTGCCTTTCTGGATTTTACACTTTTTTCAGATGGCCCTTTTGACAGGGGGGAAGTGAGACTTCATTGTAGTGCAGATTTCCTTTGCAAGCTTGCTTGGTTGGCCAAAAAGGGCGTATGCGTTTTTTCCTGAATATATTCAGGAAAAAACGCATACGCCCTTTTTGGCCAAGTGCATCATTGTGGACGTTCTGCCTCTTTTCCTATGCTTTCAATGCAATTCCAGTCTACCTCCTGAAATCGGTTTCCTGCAATTCTGCCCCGCTTTCAAGTCCTCTTGGCAGCCTTACTTCAGTCTATTTTTGGACGATAGCTGTCATTTATAACTCTGCAGGTTTGTGAATTACAGTGCCCCTGAGCTCCTTTCTTCAACTCGCTTTCTTTTGAGCTGGCCGCAACACCACAGGATGGCTTCAGGCCCTAATCTGGTTCCGGTATGGCACGCTGAGCCTTTGGTTATTCCCTCTTCCTGGTGGGAAATTAGAGTTAAATTTGCCCGTCCAGACACCTCCAGCTAGCCTCTCACTGGTTCTCGCTATTCCTGTTCATCTTCCGCAGAAATTGCAAACTGGGCCAAACAGGAGGTTAAAGGCGCTGACTCTCCAAGTGGGGAGAGTGTTAGTAAAGCGTCTGGAATGTTGCACCCGAGTACCAGGGGAGGAAAACTGAGACATATTTGAACACGTCTCCCGTTCACATGGTTGATCATACTTGGGTTCCACATGCATGTTTTAGCTGAAGGAAGAATACCTAAAACCTGGAGAGTTAAGACCCGTGTAATGGGTACCATGCAATATGACTTCAAAGGGTCTTCATTTGCTCACCGAACCTCTCCAATCCTATCACTGCTGCGTTTATGCCCCTGTACACATGCTTGATTCTCTTTCGGAGACATAGCAATCCATAGGTTTTAAGATACTTACTAGTCAGGTACATTCTTAGGCATTTAATATGCGGTGTTGAGTCCATTTCGTTGAGCAAGGAGTAGCTCTTGTCTATTCCATATTTGGCTTAAGGAACTTTATCTGTGCTCATTTCAATCTCTGGTTTTATGCAGCAACCCAACTCACCTTTACCCTTAAGCAAGCATAAGTTGGTTTCCTAAATTTGAGACCCTGTCCTGTATTGGACTTCAGTTCCTGTGTAGCCAAGTTTACATTCCGTGTATTAGGGATATCTTATGATGTTTCTTTTTCTGTGTGACTTATTTCAGTTAGAATCATCGTACCTGAATCTACTCATTATGCTGCTATGGGCCTGATGACATAGATTTCATTGCTGAGTGATACTGCATTGTACGTATGTACCACAAGTTCTTTATCCATTTTTCACTTTCTGCGATGTTGAACTTGTACTGTAAACGAGGTTCTTGTAAACAGAGCCGTTCCAAACTTTGGGGTGGCTGTGTCTTTTTGATTTTAATTTCCCTAAGCTATAGGACCATAAGTGGAAGTGCCCTAGGTTCTGTTGCTTTGTTTTTTAGATGTTTCAGGAAACACCATACACTTCTCCCGAGTGTCTGTTGGCAATTTACATCCCGCCCATCAGCATAACAAGGCTCCCAGTTCTCCATGGCCTGTCCTGCCTTTCTGGATTTTACACTTTTTTCAGATGGCCCTTTTGACCGGGGGGAAGTGAGACTTCATTGTAGTGCAGATTTCCTTTGCAAGCTTGCTTGGTTGGCCAAAAAGCGCGTATGCGTTTTTTCCTGAATATATTCAGGAAAAAACGCATACGCCCTTTTTGGCCAAGTGCATCATTGTGGACGTTCTGCCTCTTTTCCTATGCTTTCAATGCAATTCCAGTCTACCTCCTGAAATCGGTTTCCTGCAATTCTGCCCCGCTTTCAAGTCCTCTTGGCAGCCTTACTTCAGTCTATTTTTGGACGATAGCTGTCATTTATAACTCTGCAGGTTTGTGAATTACAGTGCCCCTGAGCTCCTTTCTTCAACTCGCTTTCTTGTGAGCTGGCCGCAACACCGCAGGATGGCTTCAGGCCCTAATCTGGTTCCGGCACGGCACGCTGAGCCTTTGGTTATTTCCTCTTCCTGGTGGGAAATGAGAGTTAAATTTGCCCGTCCAGACACCTCCAGCTAGTCTCTCATTGGTTCTCGCTATTCCTGTTCATCTTCCGCAGAAATTGCAAACTGGGCCAAACAGGAGGTTAAAGGGACTGACTCTCCAAGTAGGGAGAGTGTTAGTAAAGCATCTGGAATGTTGCATCCGAGTACCAGGGTACAAAAACTGAGACATATTTGAACACGTCTCCCGATCACATGGTTGATCATACTCTAGGTTCCACATGCATGTTTTAGCTGAAGGAAGAATACCTTAAACCTGGGTAGTTGAAACCCGTGGAATGGGTACCATGCAATATGACTTCAAAGGGTCTTCATTTGCTCACCGAACCTCTCCAATCCTATCACTGCTGCATTTATGCCCCTGTACACATGCTTGATTCTCTTTTGGAGACATAGCAATCCATAGGTTTTAAGATACTTACTAGTCAGGTACATTCTTAGGCGTTTAATATGCGGTGTTGAGTCCATTTCGTTGAGCAAGGAGTAGTTCTTGTCTATTCCATATTTGACTTAAGGAACTTTATCTGTGCTCATTTCAATCTCTGGTTTTATGCAGCACCCCAACTCACCTTTACCCTTAAGCAAGCATAAGTTGGTTTTCTAAATTTGAGTCCCTGTTCTGTTCTGTAATTCAGTTCCTGTGTAGCCAAGTTTACATTCCGTGTACTACTGATATCTTATAATGTTTCTTTTTCTGTGTGACTTACTTCAGTTAGAATCATCATACCTGAATCCACTCATTGTGCTGCTACGGGCCTGATGACACAGATTTCATTGCTGAGTGATATTGCTTTGTAAGTAAATACCACAACTTCTTTATCCATTTTTCACTTTCTGCGATGTTGAACTTGTACTGTAAACGAGGTTCTTGTAAACAGAGCCGTTCCAAACTTTGGGGTGGCTGTGTCTTTTTGATTTTAATTTCCCTAAGCTATAGGACCATAAGTGGAAGTGCCCTAGGTTCTGTTGCTTTGTTTTTTAGATGTTTCAGGAAACACCATACACTTCTCCCGAGTGGTTGTTGGCAATTTACATCCCGCCCATCAGCATAACAAGGCTCCCAGTTCTCCATGGCCTGTCCTGCCTTTCTGGATTTTACACTTTTTTCAGATGGCCCTTTTGACCGGGTGGAAGTGAGACTTCATTGTAGTGCAGATTTCCTTTGCAAGCTTGCTTGGTTGGCCAAAAAGGGCGTATGCGTTTTTTCCTGAATATATTCAGGAAAAAACGCATACGCCCTTTTTGGCCAAGTACATCATTGTGGACGTTCTGCCTCTTTTCCTATGCTTTCAATGCAATTCCAGTCTACCTCCTGAAATTGGTTTCCTGCAATTCTGCCCCGCTTTCAAGTCCTCTTGGCAGCCTTACTTCAGTCTATATTTGGACGATAGCTGTCATTTATAACTCTGCAGGTTTGTGAATTACAGTGCCCCTGAGCTCCTTTCTTCAACTCGCTTTCTTTTGAGCTGGCCGCAACACCGCAGGATGGCTTCAGGCCCTAATCTGGTTCTGGTACGGCACGCTGAGCCTTTGGTTATTTCCTCTTCCTGGTGGGAAATGAGAGTTAAATTTGCCCGTCCAGAAACCTCCAGCTAGCCTCTCATTGGTTCTCGCTATTCCTGTTCATCTTCCGCAGAAATTGCAACCTGGGCCAAACAGGAGGTTAAAGGCGCTGACTCTCCAAGTGGGGAGAGTGTTAGTAAAGCGTCTGGAATGTTGCACCCGAGTACCAGGGGAGGAAAACTGAGACATATTTGAACACGTCTCCCGTTCACATGGTTGATCATACTTGGGTTCCACATGCATGTTTTAGCTGATGGAAGAATACCTTAAACCTGGAGAGTTGAGACCCGTGTAATGGGTACCATGCAATATGACTTCAAAGGGTCTTCATTTGCTCACCGAACCTCTCCAATCCTATCACTGCTGCGTTTATGCCCCTGTACACATGCTTGATTCTCTTTTGGAGACATAGCAATCCATAGGTTTTACGATACTTACTAGTCAGGTACATTCTTAGGCGTTTAATATGCGGTGTTGAGTCCATTTCGTTGAGCAAGGAGTAGCTCTTGTCTATTCCATATTTGGCTTAAGGAACTTTATCTGTGCTCATTTCAATCTCTGGTTTTATGCAGCACCCCAACTCACCTTTCCCCTTAAGCAAGCATAAGTTGGTTTTCTAAATTTGAGACCCTGTTCTGTTTTGGAATTCAGTTCCTGTGTAGCCAAGTTTACATTCCGTGTATTACTGATATCTTATGATGTTTCTTTTTCTGTGTGACTTATTTCAGTTAGAATCATCGTACCTGAATCTACTCATTATGCTGCTATGGGCCTGATGACATAGATTTCATTGCTGAGTGATACTGCATTGTACGTAAGTACCACAAGTTCTTTATCCATTTTTCACTTTCTTTGATATTGAACTTGTACGGTAAACGAGGTTCTTGTAAACGGAGGAGTCCCAAATTTGGGGTGGCTGTGTCTTTTTGATTTTAATTTCCCTAAGCTATAGGACCATAAGTGGAAGTGCCCTAGGCTCTGTTGCTTTGTTTTTCAGATGTTTCAGGAAACACCATACACTTCTCCCGAGTGGTTGTTGGCAATTTACATCCCGCCCATCAGCATAACAAGGCTCCCAGTTCTCCATGGCCTGTCCTGCCTTTCTGGATTTTACACTTTTTTCAGATGGCCCTTTTGACCGGGGGGAAGTGAGACTTCATTGTAGTGCAGATTTCCTTTGCAAGCTTGCTTGGTTGGCCAAAAAGGGCGTATGCGTTTTTTCCTGAATATATTCAGGAAAAAACGCATACGCCCTTTTTGGCCAAGTGCATCATTGTGGACGTTCTGCCTCTTTTCCTATGCTTTCAATGCAATTCCAGTCTACCTCCTGAAATCGGTTTCCTGCAATTCTGCCCCGCTTTCAAGTCCTCTTGGCAGCCTTACTTCAGTCTATTTTTGGACGATAGCTGTCATTTATAACTCTGCAGGTTTGTGAATTACAGTGCCCCTGAGCTCCTTTCTTCAACTCGCTTTCTTCTGACCTGGCCGCAACACCGCAGGATGGCTTCAGGCCCTAATCTGGTTCCGGCATGGCACGCTGAGCCTTTGGTTATTTCCTCTTCCTGGTGGGAAATGAGAGTTAAATTTGCCCGTCCAGACACCTCCAGCTAGTCTCTCATTGGTTCTCGCTATTCCTGTTCATCTTCCGCAGAAATTGCAAACTGGGCCAAACAGGAGGTTAAAGGCGCTGACTCTCCAAGTGGGGAGAGTGTTAGTAAAGCGTCTGGAATGTTGCACCCGAGTACCAGGGGAGGAAAACTGAGACATATTTGAACACGTCTCCCGTTCACATGGTTGATCATACTTGGGTTCCACATGCATGTTTTAGCTGAAGGAAGAATACCTTAAACCTGGAGAGTTAAGACCCGTGTAATGGGTACCATGCAATATGACTTCAAAGGGTCTTCATTTGCTCACCGAACCTCTCCAATCCTATCACTGCTGCGTTTATGCCCCTGTACACATGCTTGATTCTCTTTTGGAGACATAGCAATCCATAGGTTTTAAGATACTTACTAGTCAGGAACATTCTTAGGCGTTTAATATGGGGTGTTGAGTCCATTTGTTGAGCAAGGAGTAGCTCTTGTCTATTCCATATTTGGCTTAAGGAACTTTATCTGTGCTCATTTCAATCTCTGGTTTTATGCAGCACCCCAACTCACCTTTACCCTTAAGCAAGCATAAGTTGGTTTTCTAAATTTGAGACCCTGTTCTGTTCTGTAATTCAGTTCCTGTGTAGCCAAGTTTACATTCCGTGTATTACTGATATCTTATGATGTTTCTTTTTCTGTGTGACTTATTTCAGTTAGAATCATCATACCTGAATCCACTCATTGTGATGCTAAGGGCCTGATGACATAGATTTCATTGCTGAGTGATATTGCTTTGTAAGTGAATACCACAACTTCTTTATCCATTTTTCACTTTCTGCGATGTTGAACTTGTACTGTAAACGAGGTTCTTGTAAACAGAGCCGTTCCAAACTTTGGGGTGGCTGTGTCTTTTTGATTTTAATTTCCCTAATCTATAGGACCATAAGTGGAAGTGCCCTAGGCTCTGTTGCTTTGTTTTTTAGATGTTTCAGGAAACACCATACACTTCTCCGGAGTGTCTGTTGGCAATTTACATCCCGCCCATCAGCATAACAAGGCTCCCAGTTCTCCATGGCCTGTCCTGCCTTTCTGGATTTTAAACTTTTTTCAGATGGCCCTTTTGACCGGGGGGAAGTGAGACTTCATTGTAGTGCAGATTTCCTTTGCAAGCTTGCTTGGTTGGCCAAAAAGGGCGTATGCGTTTTTTCCTGAATATATTCAGGAAAAAACGCATACGCCCTTTTTGGCCAAGTGCATCATTGTGGACGTTCTGCCTCTTTTCCTATGCTTTCAATGCAATTCCAGTCTACCTCCTGAAATCGGTTTCCTGCAATTCTGCCCCGCTTTCAAGTCCTCTTGGCAGCCTTACTTCAGTCTATTTTTGGACGATAGCTGTCATTTATAACTCTGCAGGTTTGTGAATTACAGTGCCCCTGAGCTCCTTTCTTCAACTCGCTTTCTTGTGAGCTGGCCGCAACACCGCAGGATGGCTTCAGGCCCTAATCTGGTTCCGGCACGGCACGCTGAGCCTTTGGTTATTTCCTCTTCCTGGTGGGAAATGAGAGTTAAATTTGCCCGTCCAGACACCTCCAGCTAGTCTCTCATTGGTTCTCGCTATTCCTGTTCATCTTCCGCAGAAATTGCAAACTGGGCCAAACAGGAGGTTAAAGGCGCTGGCTCTCCAAGTGGGGAGAGTGTTAGTAAAGCGTCTGGAATGTTGCACCCGAGTACCAGGGGAGGAAAACTGAGACATATTTGAACACGTCTCCCGTTCACATGGTTGATCATACTTGGGTTCCACATGCATGTTTTAGCTGAAGGAAGAATACCTTAAACCTGGAGAGTTAAGACCCGTGTAATGGGTACCATGCAATATGACTTCAAAGGGTCTTCATTTGCTCACCGAACCTCTCCAATCCTATCACTGCTGCGTTTATGCCCCTGTACACATGCTTGATTCTCTTTCGGAGACATAGCAATCTATAGGTTTTAAGATACTTACTAGTCAGGTACATTCTTAGGCGTTTAATATGCGGTGTTGAGTCCATTTCGTTGAGCAAGGAGTAGCTCTTGTCTATTCCATATTTGGCCTAAGGAACTTTATCTGTGCTCATTTCAATCTCTGGTTTTATGCAGCACCCCAACTCACCTTTACCCTTAAGCAAGCATAAGTTGGTTTTCTAAATTTGAGACCCTGTTCTGTTCTGTAATTCAGTTCCTGTGTAGCCAAGTTTACATTCCGTGTATTACTGATATCTTATGATGTTTCTTTTTCTGTGTGACTTATTTCAGTTAGAATCATCATACCTGAATCCACTCATTGTGCTGCTAAGGGCCTGATGACACAGATTTCATTGCTGAGTGATATTGCTTTGTAAGTAAATACCACAACTTCTTTATCCATTTTTCACTTTCTGCGATGTTGAACTTGTACTGTAAACGAGGTTCTTGTAAACAGAGCCGTTCCAAATTTTGGGGTGGCTGTGTCTTTTTGATTTTAATTTCCCTAAGCTATAGGACCATAAGTGGAAGTGCCTTAGGTTCTGTTGCTTTGTTTTTTAGATGTTTCAGGAAACACCATACACTTCTCCCGAGTGGTTGTTGGCAATTTACATCCCGCCCATCAGCATAACAAGGCTCCCAGTTCTCCATGGCCTGTCCTGCCTTTCTGGATTTTACACTTTTTTCAGATGGCCCTTTTGACCGGGGGGAAGTGAGACTTCATTGTAGTGCAGATTTCCTTTGCAAGCTTGCTTGGTTGGCCAAAAAGGGCGTATGCGTTTTTTCCTGAATATATTCAGGAAAAAACGCATACGCCCTTTTTGGCCAAGTGCATCATTGTGGACGTTCTGCCTCTTTTCCTATGCTTTCAATGCAATTCCAGTCTACCTCCTGAAATCGGTTTCCTGCAATTCTGCCCCGCTTTCAAGTCCTCTTGGCAGCCTTACTTCAGTCTATTTTTGGACGATAGCTGTCATTTATAACTCTGCAGGTTTGTGCATTACAGTGCCCCTGAGCTCCTTTCTTCAACTCGCTTTCTTGTGACCTGGCCGCAACACCGCAGGATGGCTTCAGGCCCTAATCTGGTTCCGGCACGGCACGCTGAGCCTTTGGTTATTTCCTTTTCCTGGTGGGAAATGAGAGTTAAATTTGCCCGTCCAGACTCCTCCAGCTAGTCTCTCATTGGTTCTCGCTATTCCTGTTCATCTTCCGCAGAAATTGCAAACTGGGCCAAACAGGAGGTTAAAGGCGCTGACTCTCCAAGTGGGGAGAGTGTTAGTAAAGCGTCTGGAATGTTGCACCCGAGTACCAGGGGAGGAAAACTGAGACATATTTGAACACGTCTCCCGTTCACATGGTTGATCATACTTGGGTTCCACATGCATGTTTTAGCTGAAGGAAGAATACCTAAAACCTGGGTAGTTGAAACCCGTGGAATGGGTACCATGCAATATGACTTCAAAGGGTCTTCATTTGCTCACCGAACCTCTCCAATCCTATCACTGCTGCGTTTATGCCCCTGTACACATGCTTGATTCTCTTTCGGAGACATAGCAATCCATAGGTTTTAAGATACTTACTAGTCAGGTACATTCTTAGGCGTTTAATATGCGGTGTTGAGTCCATTTCGTTGAGCAAGGAGTAGCTCTTGTCTATTCCATATTTGGCTTAAGGAACTTTATCTGTGCTCATTTCAATCTCTGGTTTTATGCAGCAACCCAACTCACCTTTCCCCTTAAGCAAGCATAAGTTGGTTTTCTAAATTTGAGACCCTGTTCTGTTTTGGAATTCAGTTCCTGTGTAGCCAAGTTTACATTCCGTGTATTACTGATATCTTATGATGTTTCTTTTTCTGTGTGACTTATTTCAGTTAGAATCATCGTACCTGAATCTACTCATTATGCTGCTATGGGCCTGATGACATAGATTTCATTGCTGAGTGATACTGCATTGTACGTAAGTACCACAAGTTCTTTATCCATTTTTCACTTTCTGCGATGTTGAACTTGTACTGTAAACGAGGTTCTTGTAAACATTGCCATTCCAAACATTGGGGTCGCTGTGTCTTTTTGATTTTAATTTCCCTAAGCTATAGGACCATAAGTGGAAGTGCCCTAGGCTCTGTTGCTTTGTTTTTTAGATGTTTCAGGAAACACCATACACTTCTCCCGAGTGGTTGTTGGCAATTTACATCCCGCCCATCAGCATAACAAGGCTCCCAGTTCTCCATGGCCTGTCCTGCCTTTCTGGATTTTACACTTTTTTCAGATGGCCCTTTTGACCGGGGGGAAGTGAGACTTCATTGTAGTGCAGATTTCCTTTGCAAGCTTGCTTGGTTGGCCAAAAAGGGCGTATGCGTTTTTTCCTGAATATATTCAGGAAAAAACGCATACGCCCTTTTTGGCCAAGTGCATCATTGTGGACGTTCTGCCTCTTTTCCTATGCTTTCAATGCAATTCCAGTCTACCTCCTGAAATCGGTTTCCTGCAATTCTGCCCCGCTTTCAAGTCCTCTTGGCAGCCTTACTTCAGTCTATTTTTGGACGATAGCTGTCATTTATAACTCTGCAGGTTTGTGAATTACAGTGGCCCTGAGCTCCTTTCTTCAACTCGCTTTCTTGTGACCTGGCCGCAACACCGCAGGATGGCTTCAGGACCTAATCTGGTTCCGGCACGGCACGCTGAGCCTTTGGTTAATTCCTCTTCCTGGTGGGAAATGAGAGTTAAATTTGCCCGTCCAGACACCTCCAGCTAGTCGCTCATTGGTTCTCGCTATTCCTGTTCATCTTCCGCAGAAATTGCAAACTGGGCCAAACAGGAGGTTAAAGGGACTGACTCTCCAAGTCGGGAGAGTGTTAGTAAAGCGTCTGGAATGTTGCACCCGAGTACCAGGGTACGAAAACTGAGACATATTTGAACACGTCTCCCGATCACATGGTTGATCATACTCTAGGTTCCACATGCATGTTTTAGCTGAAGGAAGAATACCTTAAACCTGGGTAGTTGAAACCCGTGGAATGGGTACCATGCAATATGACTTCAAAGTGTCTTCATTTGCGCACCGAACCTCTCCAATCCTATCACTGCTGCGTTTATGCCCCTGTACACATGCTTGATTCTCTTTTGGAGACATAGCAATCCATAGGTTTTAAGATACTTACTAGTCAGGAACATTCTTAGGCGTTTAATATGGGGTGTTGAGTCCATTTTGTTGAGCAAGGAGTAGCTCTTGTCTATTCCATATTCGGCTTAAGGAACTTTATCTGTGCTCATTTCAATCTCTGGTTTTATGCAGCACCCCAACTCACCTTTCCCCTTAAGCAAGCATAAGTTTGTTTTCTAAATTTGAGACCCTGTTCTGTTCTGTAATTCAGTTCCTGTGTAGCCAAGTTTACATTCCATGTATTAGTGATATCTTATGATGTTTCTTTTTCTGTGTGACTTACTTCAGTTAGAATCATCATACCTGAATCCACTCATTGTGCTGCTACGGGCCTGATGACACAGATTTCATTGCTGAGTGATATTGCTTTGTCAGTAAATACCACAACTTCTTTATCCATTTTTCACTTTCTGCGATGTTGAACTTGTACTGTAAACGAGGTTCTTGTAAACAGAGCCGTTCCAAACTTTGGGGTGGCTGTGTCTTTTTGATTTTAATTTCCCTAAGCTATAGGACCATAAGTGGAAGTGCCCTAGGTTCTGTTGCTTTGTTTTTTAGATGTTTCAGGAAACACCATACACTTCTCCCGAGTGGTTGTTGGCAATTTACATCCCGCCCATCAGCATAACAAGGCTCCCAGTTCTCCATGGCCTGTCCTGCCTTTCTGGATTTTACACTTTTTTCAGATGGCCCTTTTGACCGGGGGGAAGTGAGACTTCATTGTAGTGCAGATTTCCTTTGCAAGCTTGCTTGGTTGGCCAAAAAGGGCGTATGCATTTTTTCCTGAATATATTCAGGAAAAACCGCATACGCCCTTTTTGGCCAAGTGCATCATTGTGGACGTTCTGCCTCTTTTCCTATGCTTTCAATGCAATTCCAGTCTACCTCCTGAAATCGGTTTCCTGCAATGCTGCCCCGCTTTCAAGTCCTCTTGGCAGCCTTACTTCAGTCTATTTTTGGACGATAGCTGTCATTTATAACTCTGCAGGTTTGTGAATTACAGTGCCCCTGAGCTCCTTTCTTCAACTCGCTTTCTTGTGACCTGGCCGCAACACCGCAGGATGGCTTCAGGCCCTAATCTGGTTCTGGCATGGCACGCTGAGCCTTTGGTTATTTCCTCTTCCTGGTGGGAAATGAGAGTTAAATTTGCCCGTCCAGACACCTCCAGCTAGCCTCTCATTGGTTCTCGCTATTCCTGTTCATCTTCCGCAGAAATTGCAAACTGGGCCAAACAGGAGGTTAAAGGCGCTGACTCTCCAAGTGGGGAGAGTGTTAGTAAAGCGTCTGGAATGTTGCACCCGAGTACCAGGGGAGGAAAACTGAGACATATTTGAACACGTCTCCCGTTCACATGGTTGATCATACTTGGGTTCCACATGCATGTTTTAGCTGAAGGAAGAATACCTAAAACCTGGGTAGTTGAAACCCGTGGAATGGGTACCATGCAATATGACTTCAAAGGGTCTTCATTTGCTCACCGAACCTCTCCAATCCTATCACTGCTGCGTTTATGCCCCTGTACACATGCTTGATTCTCTTTCGGAGACATAGCAATCCATAGGTTTTAAGATACTTACTAGTCAGGTACATTCTTAGGCGTTTAATATGCGGTGTTGAGTCCATTTTGTTGAGCAAGGAGTAGCTCTTGTCTATTCCATATTTGGCTTAAGGAACTTTATCTGTGCTCATTTCAATCTCTGGTTTTATGCAGCAACCCAACTCACCTTTCCCCTTAAGCAAGCATAAGTTGGTTTTCTAAATTTGAGACCCTGTTCTGTTTTGGAATTCAGTTCCTGTGTAGCCAAGTTTACATTCCGTGTATTAGTGATATCTTATGATGTTTCTTTTTCTGTGTGACTTATTTCAGTTAGAATCATCATACCTGAATCCACTCATTGTGCTGCTAAGGGCCTGATGACACAGATTTCATTGCTGAGTGATATTGCTTTGTAAGTAAATACCACAACTTCTTTATCCATTTTTCACTTTCTGCGATGTTGAACTTGTACTGTAAACGAGGTTCTTGTAAACAGAGCTGTTCCAAACTTTGGGGTGGCTGTGTCTTTTTTATTTTAATTTCCCTAAGCTATAGGACCATAAGTGGAAGTGCCCTAGGTTCTGTTGCTTTGTTTTTTAGATGTTTCAGGAAACACCATACACTTCTCCCGAGTGGTTGTTGGCAATTTACATCCCGCCCATCAGCATAACAAGGCTCCCAGTTCTCCATGGCCTGTCCTGCCTTTCTGGATTTTACACTTTTTTCAGATGGCCCTTTTGACCGGGGGGAAGTGAGACTTCATTGTAGTGCAGATTTCCTTTGCAAGCTTGCTTGGTTGGCCAAAAAGGGCGTATGCGTTTTTTCCTGAATATATTCAGGAAAAAACGCATACGCCCTTTTTGGCCAAGTGCATCATTGTGGACGTTCTGCCTCTTTTCCTATGCTTTCAATGCAATTCCAGTCTACCTCCTGAAATCGGTTTCCTGCAATTCTGCCCCGCTTTCAAGTCCTCTTGGCAGCCTTACTTCAGTCTATTTTTGGACGATAGCTGTCATTTATAACTCTGCAGGTTTGTGAATTACAGTGGCCCTGAGCTCCTTTCTTCAACTCGCTTTCTTGTGACCTGGCCGCAACACCGCAGGATGGCTTCAGGACCTAATCTGGTTCCGGCACGGCACGCTGAGCCTTTGGTTAATTCCTCTTCCTGGTGGGAAATGAGAGTTAAATTTGCCCGTCCAGACACCTCCAGCTAGTCGCTCATTGGTTCTCGCTATTCCTGTTCATCTTCCGCAGAAATTGCAAACTGGGCCAAACAGGAGGTTAAAGGGACTGACTCTCCAAGTCGGGAGAGTGTTAGTAAAGCGTCTGGAATGTTGCACCCGAGTACCAGGGTACGAAAACTGAGACATATTTGAACACGTCTCCCGATCACATGGTTGATCATACTCTAGGTTTCACATGCATGTTTTAGCTGAAGGAAGAATACCTTAAACCTGGGTAGTTGAAACCCGTGGAATGGGTACCATGCAATATGACTTCAAAGTGTCTTCATTTGCGCACCGAACCTCTCCAATCCTATCACTGCTGCGTTTATGCCCCTGTACACATGCTTGATTCTCTTTTGGAGACATAGCAATCCATAGGTTTTAAGATACTTACTAGTCAGGTACATTCTTAGGCGTTTAATATGCGGTGTTGAGTCCATTTCGTTGAGCAAGGAGTAGCTCTTGTCTATTCCATATTTGGCTTAAGGAACTTTATCTGTGCTCATTTCAATCTCTGGTTTTATGCAGCACCCCAACTCACCTTTACCCTTAAGCAAGCATAAGTTGGTTTTCTAAATTTGAGACCCTGTTCTGTTCTGTAATTCAGTTCCTGTGTAGCCAAGTTTACATTCCGTGTATTAGTGATATCTTATGATGTTTCTTTTTCTGTGTGACTTACTTCAGTTAGAATCATCATACCTGAATCCACTCATTGTGCTGCTACGGGCCTGATGACACAGATTTCATTGCTGAGTGATATTGCTTTGTCAGTAAATACCACAAGTTCTTTATCCATTTTTCACTTTATGTGATATTGAACTTGTAAGGTAAACGGGGTTCTTGTAAACGGAGGCGTCCCAAACTTTGGGGTGGCTGTGTCTTTTTGATTTTAATTTCCCTAAGCTATAGGACCATAAGTGGAAGTGCCCTAGGTTCTGTTGCTTTGTTTTTTAGATGTTTCAGGAAACACCATACACTTCTCCCGAGTGGTTGTTGGCAATTTACATCCCGCCCATCAGCATAACAAGGCTCCCAGTTCTCCATGGCCTGTCCTGCCTTTCTGGATTTTACACTTTTTTCAGATGGCCCTTTTGACCGGGGGGAAGTGAGACTTCATTGTAGTGCAGATTTCCTTTGCAAGCTTGCTTGGTTGGCCAAAAAGGGCGTATGCATTTTTTCCTGAATATATTCAGGAAAAAACGCATACGCCCTTTTTGGCCAAGTGCATCATTGTGGACGTTCTGCCTCTTTTCCTATGCTTTCAATGCAATTCCAGTCTACCTCCTGAAATCGGTTTCCTGCAATGCTGCCCCGCTTTCAAGTCCTCTTGGCAGCCTTACTTCAGTCTATTTTTGGACGATAGCTGTCATTTATAACTCTGCAGGTTTGTGAATTACAGTGCCCCTGAGCTCCTTTCTTCAACTCGCTTTCTTGTGACCTGGCCGCAACACCGCAGGATGGCTTCAGGCCCTAATCTGGTTCTGGCATGGCACGCTGAGCCTTTGGTTATTTCCTCTTCCTGGTGGGAAATGAGAGTTAAATTTGCCCGTCCAGACACCTCCAGCTAGCCTCTCATTGGTTCTCGCTATTCCTGTTCATCTTCCGCAGAAATTGCAAACTGGGCCAAACAGGAGGTTAAAGGCGCTGACTCTCCAAGTGGGGAGAGTGTTAGTAAAGCGTCTGGAATGTTGCACCCGAGTACCAGGGGAGGAAAACTGAGACATATTTGAACACGTCTCCCGTTCACATGGTTGATCATACTTGGGTTCCACATGCATGTTTTAGCTGAAGGAAGAATACCTAAAACCTGGGTAGTTGAAACCCGTGGAATGGGTACCATGCAATATGACTTCAAAGGGTCTTCATTTGCTCACCGAACCTCTCCAATCCTATCACTGCTGCGTTTATGCCCCTGTACACATGCTTGATTCTCTTTCGGAGACATAGCAATCCATAGGTTTTAAGATACTTACTAGTCAGGTACATTCTTAGGCGTTTAATATGCGGTGTTGAGTCCATTTTGTTGAGCAAGGAGTAGCTCTTGTCTATTCCATATTTGGCTTAAGGAACTTTATCTGTGCTCATTTCAATCTCTGGTTTTATGCAGCAACCCAACTCACCTTTCCCCTTAAGCAAGCATAAGTTGGTTTTCTAAATTTGAGACCCTGTTCTGTTTTGGAATTCAGTTCCTGTGTAGCCAAGTTTACATTCCGTGTATTAGTGATATCTTATGATGTTTCTTTTTCTGTGTGACTTATTTCAGTTAGAATCATCGTACCTGAATCTACTCATTATGCTGCTACGGGCCTGATGACATAGATTTCATTGCTGAGTGATACTGCATTGTACGTAAGTACCACAAGTTCTTTATCCATTTTTCACTTTCTGCGATGTTGAACTTGTACTGTAAACGAGGTTCTTGTAAACAGAGCCGTTCCAAACTTTGGGGTGGCTGTGTCTTTTTGATTTTAATTTCCCTAAGCTATAGGACCATAAGTGGAAGTGCCCTAGGCTCTGTTGCTTTGTTTTTTAGATGTTTCAGGAAACACCATACACTTCTCCCGAGTGGTTGTTGGCAATTTACATCCCGCCCATCAGCATAACAAGGCTCCCAGTTCTCCATGGCCTGTCCTGCCTTTCTGGATTTTACACTTTTTTCAGATGGCCCTTTTGACCGGGGGGAAGTGAGACTTCATTGTAGTGCAGATTTCCTTTGCAAGCTTGCTTGGTTGGCCAAAAAGGGCGTATGCGTTTTTTCCTGAATATATTCAGGAAAAAACGCATACGCCCTTTTTGGCCAAGTGCATCATTGTGGACGTTCTGCCTCTTTTCCTATGCTTTCAATGCAATTCCAGTCTACCTCCTGAAATCGGTTTCCTGCAATTCTGCCCCGCTTTCACGTCCTCTTGGCAGCCTTACTTCAGTCTATTTTTGGACGATAGCTGTCATTTATAACTCTGCAGGTTTGTGAATTTCAGTGCCCCTGAGCTCCTTTCTTCAACTCGCTTTCTTGTGACCTGGCCGCAACACCGCAGGATGGCTTCAGGCCCTAATCTGGTTCCGGCACGGCACGCTGAGCCTTTGGTTAATTCCTCTTCCTGGTGGGAAATGAGAGTTAAATTTGCCCGTCCAGACACCTCCAGCTAGTCGCTCATTGGTTCTCGCTATTCCTGTTCATCTTCCGCAGAAATTGCAAACTGGGCCAAACAGGAGGTTAAAGGGACTGACTCTCCAAGTCGGGAGAGTGTTAGTAAAGCGTCTGGAATGTTGCACCCGAGTACCAGGGTACGAAAACTGAGACATATTTGAACACGTCTCCCGATCACATGGTTGATCATACTCTAGGTTTCACATGCATGTTTTAGCTGAAGGAAGAATACCTTAAACCTGGGTAGTTGAAACCCGTGGAATGGGTACCATGCAATATGACTTCAAAGTGTCTTCATTTGCGCACCGAACCTCTCCAATCCTATCACTGCTGCGTTTATGCCCCTGTACACATGCTTGATTCTCTTTTGAAGACATAGCAATCCATAGGTTTTAAGATACTTACTAGTCAGGTACATTCTTAGGCGTTTAATATTGGGTGTTGAGTCCATTTCGTTGAGCAAGGAGTAGCTCTTGTCTATTCCATATTTGGCTTAAGGAACTTTATCTGTGCTCATTTCAATCTCTGGTTTTATGCAGCACCCCAACTCACCTTTACCCTTAAGCAAGCATAAGTTTGTTTTCTAAATTTGAGACCCTGTTCTGTTCTGTAATTCAGTTCCTGTGTAGCCAAGTTTACATTCCGTGTATTAGTGATATCTTATGATGTTTCTTTTTCTGTGTGACTTACTTCAGTTAGAATCATCATACCTGAATCCACTCATTATGCTGCTACGGGCCTGATGACACAGATTTCATTGCTGAGTGATATTGCTTTGTCAGTAAATACCACAAGTTCTTTATCCATTTTTCACTTTATGTGATATTGAACTTGTAAGGTAAACGGGGTTCTTGTAAACGGAGGCGTCCCAAACTTTGGGGTGGCTGTGTCTTTTTGATTTTAATTTCCCTAAGCTATAGGACCATAAGTGGAAGTGCCCTAGGTTCTGTTGCTTTGTTTTTTAGATGTTTCAGGAAACACCATACACTTCTCCCGAGTGGTTGTTGGCAATTTACATCCCGCCCATCAGCATAACAAGGCTCCCAGTTCTCCATGGCCTGTCCTGCCTTTCTGGATTTTACACTTTTTTCAGATGGCCCTTTTGACCGGGGGGAAGTGAGACTTCATTGTAGTGCAGATTTCCTTTGCAAGCTTGCTTGGTTGGCCAAAAAGGGCGTATGCGTTTTTTCCTGAATATATTCTGGAAAAAACGCATACGCCCTTTTTGGCCAAGTGCATCATTGTGGACGTTCTGCCTCTTTTCCTATGCTTTCAATGCAATTCCAGTCTACCTCCTGAAATCGGTTTCCTGCAATGCTGCCCCGCTTTCAAGTCCTCTTGGCAGCCTTACTTCAGTATATTTTTGGACGATAGCTGTCATTTATAACTCTGCAGGTTTGTGAATTACAGTGCCCCTGAGCTCCTTTCTTCAACTCGCTTTCTTGTGACCTGGCCGCAACACCGCAGGATGGCTTCAGGCCCTAATCTGGTTTCGGCATGGCACGCTGAGCCTTTGGTTATTTCCTCTTCCTGGTGGGAAATGAGAGTTAAATTTGCCCGTCCAGACACCTCCAGCTAGCCTCTCATTGGTTCTCGCTATTCCTGTTCATCTTCCGCAGAAATTGCAAACTGGGCCAAACAGGAGGTTAAAGGCGCTGACTCTCCAAGTGGGGAGAGTGTTAGTAAAGCGTCTGGAATGTTGCACCCGAGTACCAGGGGAGGAAAACTGAGACATATTTGAACACGTCTCCCGTTCACATGGTTGATCATACTTGGGTTCCACATGCATGTTTTAGCTGAAGGAAGAATACCTTAAACCTGGAGAGTTAAGACCCGTGTAATGGGTACCATGCAATATGACTTCAAAGGGTCTTCATTTGCTCACCGAACCTCTCCAATCCTATCACTGCTGCATTTATGCCCCTGTACACATGCTTGATTCTCTTTCGGAGACATAGCAATCCATAGGTTTTTAAGATACTTACTAGTCAGGTACATTCTTAGGCGTTTAATATGCGGTGTTGAGTCCATTTCGTTGAGCAAGGAGTAGCTCTTGTCTATTCCATATTTGACTTAAGGAACTTTATCTGTGCTCATTTCAATCTCTGGTTTTATGCAGCACCCCAACTCACCTTTACCCTTAAGCAAGCATAAGTTGGTTTTCTAAATTTGAGACCCTGTTCTTTTCTGTAATTCAGTTCCTGTGTAGCCAAGTTTACATTCCGTGTATTACTGATATCTTATGATGTTTCTTTTTCTGTGTGACTTACTTCAGTTAGAATCATCATACCTGAATCCACTCATTGTGCTGCTAAGGGCCTGATGACACAGATTTCATTGCTGAGTGATATTGCTTTGTAAGTAAATACCACAACTTCTTTATCCATTTTTCACTTTCTGCGATGTTGAACTTGTACTGTAAACGAGGTTCTTGTAAACAGAGCCGTTCCAAACTTTGGGGTGGCTGTGTCTTTTTGATTTTAATTTCCCTAAGCTATAGGACCATAAGTGGAAGTGCCCTAGGTTCTGTTGCTTTGTTTTTTAGATGTTTCAGGAAACACCATACACTTCTCCCGAGTGGTTGTTGGCAATTTACATCCCGCCCATCAGCATAACAAGGCTCCCAGTTCTCCATGGCCTGTCCTGCCTTTCTGGATTTTACACTTTTTTCAGATGGCCCTTTTGACCGGGGGGAAGTGAGACTTCATTGTAGTGCAGATTTCCTTTGCAAGCTTGCTTGGTTGGCCAAAAAGGGCGTATGCATTTTTTCCTGAATATATTCAGGAAAAAACGCATACGCCCTTTTTGGCCAAGTGCATCATTGTGGACGTTCTGCCTCTTTTCCTATGCTTTCAATGCAATTCCAGTCTACCTCCTGAAATCGGTTTCCTGCAATGCTGCCCCGCTTTCAAGTCCTCTTGGCAGCCTTACTTCAGTCTATTTTTGGACGATAGCTGTCATTTATAACTCTGCAGGTTTGTGAATTACAGTGCCCCTGAGCTCCTTTCTTCAACTCGCTTTCTTGTGACCTGGCCGCAACACCGCAGGATGGCTTCAGGCCCTAATCTGGTTCTGGCATGGCACGCTGAGCCTTTGGTTATTTCCTCTTCCTGGTGGGAAATGAGAGTTAAATTTGCCCGTCCAGACACCTCCAGCTAGCCTCTCATTGGTTCTCGCTATTCCTGTTCATCTTCCGCAGAAATTGCAAACTGGGCCAAACAGGAGGTTAAAGGCGCTGACTCTCCAAGTGGGGAGAGTGTTAGTAAAGCGTCTGGAATGATGCACCCGAGTACCAGGGGAGGAAAACTGAGACATATTTGAACACGTCTCCCGTTCACATGGTTGATCATACTTGGGTTCCACATGCATGTTTTAGCTGAAGGAAGAATACCTAAAACCTGGGTAGTTGAAACCCGTGGAATGGGTACCATGCAATATGACTTCAAAGGGTCTTCATTTGCTCACCGAACCTCTCCAATCCTATCACTGCTGCGTTTATGCCCCTGTACACATGCTTGATTCTCTTTCAGAGACATAGCAATCCATAGGTTTTAAGATACTTACTAGTCAGGTACATTCTTAGGCGTTTAATATGCGGTGTTGAGTCCATTTTGTTGAGCAAGGAGTAGCTCTTGTCTATTCCATATTTGGCTTAAGGAACTTTATCTGTGCTCATTTCAATCTCTGGTTTTATGCAGCAACCCAACTCACCTTTCCCCTTAAGCAAGCATAAGTTGGTTTTCTAAATTTGAGACCCTGTTCTGTTTTGGAATTCAGTTCCTGTGTAGCCAAGTTTACATTCCGTGTATTAGTGATATCTTATGATGTTTCTTTTTCTGTGTGACTTATTTCAGTTAGAATCATCGTACCTGAATGTACTCATTATGCTGCTACGGGCCTGATGACATAGATTTCATTGCTGAGTGATACTGCATTGTACGTAAGTACCACAAGTTCTTTATCCATTTTTCACTTTCTGCGATGTTGAACTTGTACTGTAAACGAGGTTCTTGTAAACAGAGCCGTTCCAAACTTTGGGGTGGCTGTGTCTTTTTGATTTTAATTTCCCTAAGCTATAGGACCATAAGTGGAAGTGCCCTAGGCTCTGTTGCTTTGTTTTTTAGATGTTTCAGGAAACACCATACACTTCTCCCGAGTGGTTGTTGGCAATTTACATCCCGCCCATCAGCATAACAAGGCTCCCAGTTCTCCATGGCCTGTCCTGCCTTTCTGGATTTTACACTTTTTTCAGATGGCCCTTTTGACCGGGGGGAAGTGAGACTTCATTGTAGTGCAGATTTCCTTTGCAAGCTTGCTTGGTTGGCCAAAAAGGGCGTATGCGTTTTTTCCTGAATATATTCAGGAAAAAACGCATACGCCCTTTTTGGCCAAGTGCATCATTGTGGACGTTCTGCCTCTTTTCCTATGCTTTCAATGCAATTCCAGTCTACCTCCTGAAATCGGTTTCCTGCAATTCTGCCCCGCTTTCAAGTCCTCTTGGCAGCCTTACTTCAGTCTATTTTTGGACGATAGCTGTCATTTATAACTCTGCAGGTTTGTGAATTACAGTGGCCCTGAGCTCCTTTCTTCAACTCGCTTTCTTGTGACCTGGCCGCAACACCGCAGGATGGCTTCAGGCCCTAATCTGGTTCCGGCACGGCACGCTGAGCCTTTGGTTAATTCCTCTTCCTGGTGGGAAATGAGAGTTAAATTTGCCCGTCCAGACACCTCCAGCTAGTCGCTCATTGGTTCTCGCTATTCCTGTTCATCTTCCGCAGAAATTGCAAACTGGGCCAAACAGGAGGTTAAAGGGACTGACTCTCCAAGTCGGGAGAGTGTTAGTAAAGCGTCTGGAATGTTGCACCTGAGTACCAGGGTACGAAAACTGAGACATATTTGAACACGTCTCCCGATCACATGGTTGATCATACTCTAGGTTTCACATGCATGTTTTAGCTGAAGGAAGAATACCTTAAACCTGGGTAGTTGAAACCCGTGGAATGGGTACCATGCAATATGACTTCAAAGTGTCTTCATTTGCGCACCGAACCTCTCCAATCCTATCACTGCTGCGTTTATGCCCCTGTACACATGCTTGATTCTCTTTTGGAGACATAGCAATCCATAGGTTTTAAGATACTTACTAGTCAGGTACATTCTTAGGCGTTTAATATTGGGTGTTGAGTCCATTTCGTTGAGCAAGGAGTAGCTCTTGTCTATTCCATATTTGGCTTAAGGAACTTTATCTGTGCTCATTTCAATCTCTGGTTTTATGCAGCACCCCAACTCACCTTTACCCTTAAGCAAGCATAAGTTTGTTTTCTAAATTTGAGACCCTGTTCTGTTCTGTAATTCAGTTCCTGTGTAGCCAAGTTTACATTCCGTGTATTAGTGATATCTTATGATGTTTCTTTTTCTGTGTGACTTACTTCAGTTAGAATCATCATACCTGAATCCACTCATTGTGCTGCTACGGGCCTGATGACACAGATTTCATTGCTGAGTGATATTGCTTTGTAAGTAAATACCACAAGTTCTTTATCCATTTTTCACTTTATGTGATATTGAACTTGTAAGGTAAACGGGGTTCTTGTAAACGGAGGCGTCCCAAACTTTGGGGTGGCTGTGTCTTTTTGATTTTAATTTCCCTAAGCTATAGGACCATAAGTGGAAGTGCCCTAGGTTCTGTTGCTTTGTTTTTTAGATGTTTCAGGAAACACCATACACTTCTCCCGAGTGGTTGTTGGCAATTTACATCCCGCCCATCAGCATAACAAGGCTCCCAGTTCTCCATGGCCTGTCCTGCCTTTCTGGATTTTACACTTTTTTCAGATGGCCCTTTTGACCGGGGGGAAGTGAGACTTCATTGTAGTGCAGATTTCCTTTGCAAGCTTGCTTGGTTGGCCAAAAAGGGCGTATGCGTTTTTTCCTGAATATATTCTGGAAAAAACGCATACGCCCTTTTTGGCCAAGTGCATCATTGTGGACGTTCTGCCTCTTTTCCTATGCTTTCAATGCAATTCCAGTCTACCTCCTGAAATCGGTTTCCTGCAATGCTGCCCCGCTTTCAAGTCCTCTTGGCAGCCTTACTTCAGTATATTTTTGGACGATAGCTGTCATTTATAACTCTGCAGGTTTGTGAATTACAGTGCCCCTGAGCTCCTTTCTTCAACTCGCTTTCTTGTGACCTGGCCGCAACACCGCAGGATGGCTTCAGGCCCTAATCTGGTTTCGGCATGGCACGCTGAGCCTTTGGTTATTTCCTCTTCCTGGTGGGAAATGAGAGTTAAATTTGCCCGTCCAGACACCTCCAGCTAGCCTCTCATTGGTTCTCGCTATTCCTGTTCATCTTCCGCAGAAATTGCAAACTGGGCCAAACAGGAGGTTAAAGGCGCTGACTCTCCAAGTGGGGAGAGTGTTAGTAAAGCGTCTGGAATGTTGCACCCGAGTACCAGGGGAGGAAAACTGAGACATATTTGAACACGTCTCCCGTTCACATGGTTGATCATACTTGGGTTCCACATGCATGTTTTAGCTGAAGGAAGAATACCTTAAACCTGGAGAGTTAAGACCCGTGTAATGGGTACCATGCAATATGACTTCAAAGGGTCTTCATTTGCTCACCGAACCTCTCCAATCCTATCACTGCTGCATTTATGCCCCTGTACACATGCTTGATTCTCTTTCGGAGACATAGCAATCCATAGGTTTTTAAGATACTTACTAGTCAGGTACATTCTTAGGCGTTTAATATGCGGTGTTGAGTCCATTTCGTTGAGCAAGGAGTAGCTCTTGTCTATTCCATATTTGACTTAAGGAACTTTATCTGTGCTCATTTCAATCTCTGGTTTTATGCAGCACCCCAACTCACCTTTACCCTTAAGCAAGCATAAGTTGGTTTTCTAAATTTGAGACCCTGTTCTTTTCTGTAATTCAGTTCCTGTGTAGCCAAGTTTACATTCCGTGTATTACTGATATCTTATGATGTTTCTTTTTCTGTGTGACTTACTTCAGTTAGGATCATCATACCTGAATCCACTCATTGTGCTGCTAAGGGCCTGATGACACAGATTTCATTGCTGAGTGATATTGCTTTGTAACTAAATACCACAACTTCTTTATCCATTTTTCACTTTCTGCGATGTTGAACTTGTACTGTAAACGAGGTTCTTGTAAACAGAGCCGTTCCAAACTTTGGGGTGGCTGTGTCTTTTTGATTTTAATTTCCCTAAGCTATAGGACCATAAGTGGAAGTGCCCTAGGTTCTGTTGCTTTGTTTTTTAGATGTTTCAGGAAACACCATACACTTCTCCCGAGTGGTTGTTGGCAATTTACATCCCGCCCATCAGCATAACAAGGCTCCCAGTTCTCCATGGCCTGTCCTGCCTTTCTGGATTTTACACTTTTTTCAGATGGCCCTTTTGACCGGGGGGAAGTGAGACTTCATTGTAGTGCAGATTTCCTTTGCAAGCTTGCTTGGTTGGCCAAAAAGGGCGTATGCGTTTTTTCCTGAATATATTCTGGAAAAAACGCATACGCCCTTTTTGGCCAAGTGCATCATTGTGGACGTTCTGCCTCTTTTCCTATGCTTTCAATGCAATTCCAGTCTACCTCCTGAAATCGGTTTCCTGCAATGCTGCCCCGCTTTCAAGTCCTCTTGGCAGCCTTACTTCAGTATATTTTTGGACGATAGCTGTCATTTATAACTCTGCAGGTTTGTGAATTACAGTGCCCCTGAGCTCCTTTCTTCAACTCGCTTTCTTGTGACCTGGCCGCAACACCGCAGGATGGCTTCAGGCCCTAATCTGGTTTCGGCATGGCACGCTGAGCCTTTGGTTATTTCCTCTTCCTGGTGGGAAATGAGAGTTAAATTTGCCCGTCCAGACACCTCCAGCTAGCCTCTCATTGGTTCTCGCTATTCCTGTTCATCTTCCGCAGAAATTGCAAACTGGGCCAAACAGGAGGTTAAAGGCGCTGACTCTCCAAGTGGGGAGAGTGTTAGTAAAGCGTCTGGAATGTTGCACCCGAGTACCAGGGGAGGAAAACTGAGACATATTTGAACACGTCTCCCGTTCACATGGTTGATCATACTTGGGTTCCACATGCATGTTTTAGCTGAAGGAAGAATACCTTAAACCTGGAGAGTTAAGACCCGTGTAATGGGTACCATGCAATATGACTTCAAAGGGTCTTCATTTGCTCACCGAACCTCTCCAATCCTATCACTGCTGCATTTATGCCCCTGTACACATGCTTGATTCTCTTTCGGAGACATAGCAATCCATAGGTTTTTAAGATACTTACTAGTCAGGTACATTCTTAGGCGTTTAATATGCGGTGTTGAGTCCATTTCGTTGAGCAAGGAGTAGCTCTTGTCTATTCCATATTTGACTTAAGGAACTTTATCTGTGCTCATTTCAATCTCTGGTTTTATGCAGCACCCCAACTCACCTTTACCCTTAAGCAAGCATAAGTTGGTTTTCTAAATTTGAGACCCTGTTCTTTTCTGTAATTCAGTTCCTGTGTAGCCAAGTTTACATTCCGTGTATTACTGATATCTTATGATGTTTCTTTTTCTGTGTGACTTACTTCAGTTAGAATCATCATACCTGAATCCACTCATTGTGCTGCTAAGGGCCTGATGACACAGATTTCATTGCTGAGTGATATTGCTTTGTAAGTAAATACCACAACTTCTTTATCCATTTTTCACTTTCTGCGATGTTGAACTTGTACTGTAAACGAGGTTCTTGTAAACAGAGCCGTTCCAAACTTTGGGGTGGCTGTGTCTTTTTGATTTTAATTTCCCTAAGCTATAGGACCATAAGTGGAAGTGCCCTAGGTTCTGTTGCTTTGTTTTTTAGATGTTTCAGGAAACACCATACACTTCTCCCGAGTGGTTGTTGGCAATTTACATCCCGCCCATCAGCATAACAAGGCTCCCAGTTCTCCATGGCCTGTCCTGCCTTTCTGGATTTTACACTTTTTTCAGATGGCCCTTTTGACCGGGGGGAAGTGAGACTTCATTGTAGTGCAGATTTCCTTTGCAAGCTTGCTTGGTTGGCCAAAAAGGGCGTATGCGTTTTTTCCTGAATATATTCAGGAAAAAACGCATACGCCCTTTTTGGCCAAGTGCATCATTGTGGACGTTCTGCCTCTTTTCCTATGCTTTCAATGCAATTCCAGTCTACCTCCTGAAATCGGTTTCCTGCAATTCTGCCCCGCATTCAAGTCCTCTTGGCCGCCTTACTTCAGTATATTTTTGGACGATAGCTGTCATTTATAACTCTGCAGGTTTGTGAATTACAGTGCCCCTAAGCTCCTTTGTTCAACTCGCTTTCTTTTGAGCTGGCCGCAACACCGCAGGATGGCTTCAGGCCCTAATCTGGTTCCGGTACGGCATGCTGAGCCTTTGGTTATTTCCTCTTCCTGGTGGGAAATGAGAGTTAAATTTGCCCGTCCAGACACCTCCAGCTAGCCTCTCATTGGTTCTCGCTATTCCTGTTCATCTTCCGCAGAAATTGCAAACTGGGCCAAACAGGAGGTTAAAGGCGCTGACTCTCCAAGTGGGGAGAGTGTTAGTAAAGCGTCTGGAATGTTGCACCCGAGTACCAGGGGAGGAAAACTGAGACATATTTGAACACGTCTCCCGTTCACATGGTTGATCATACTTGGGTTCCACATGCATGTTTTAGCTGAAGGAAGAATACCTAAAACCTGGGTAGTTGAAACCCGTGGAATGGGTACCATGCAATATGACTTCAAAGGGTCTTCATTTGCTCACCGAACCTCTCCAATCCTATCACTGCTGCGTTTATGCCACTGTACACATGCTTGATTCTCTTTCGGAGACATAGCAATCCATAGGTTTTAAGATACTTACTAGTCAGGTACATTCTTAGGCTTTTAATATGCGGTGTTGAGTCCATTTCGTTGAGCAAGGAGTAGCTCTTGTCTATTCCATATTTGACTTAAGGAACTTTATCTGTGCTCATTTCAATCTCTGGTTTTATGCAGCACCCCAACTCACCTTTACCCTTAAGCAAGCATAAGTTGGTTTTCTAAATTTGAGTCCCTGTTCTGTTCTGTAATTCAGTTCCTGTGTAGCCAAGTTTACATTCCGTGTATTACTGATATCTTATGATGTTTCTTTTTCTGTGTGACTTACTTCAGTTAGAATCATCATACCTGAATCCACTCATTGTGCTGCTAAGGGCCTGATGAAACAGATTTCATTGCTGAGTGATATTGCTTTGTAAGTAAATACCACAACTTCTTTATCCATTTTTCACTTTCTGCGATGTTGAACTTGTACTGTAAACGAGGTTCTTGTAAACAGAGCCGTTCCAAACTTTGGGGTGGCTGTGTCTTTTTGATTTTAATTTCCCTAAGCTATAGGACCATAAGTGGAAGTGCCCTAGGTTCTGTTGCTTTGTTTTTTAGATGTTTCAGGAAACACCATACACTTCTCCCGAGTGGTTGTTGGCAATTTACATCCCGCCCATCAGCATAACAAGGCTCCCAGTTCTCCATGGCCTGTCCTGCCTTTCTGGATTTTACACTTTTTTCAGATGGCCCTTTTGACCGGGGGGAAGTGAGACTTCATTGTAGTGCAGATTTCCTTTGCAAGCTTGCTTGGTTGGCCAAAAAGGGCGTATGCGTTTTTTCCTGAATATATTCAGGAAAAAACGCATACGCCCTTTTTGGCCAAGTGCATCATTGTGGACGTTCTGCCTCTTTTCCTATGCTTTCAATGCAATTCCAGTCTACCTCCTGAAATCGGTTTCCTGCAATTCTGCCCCGCTTTCAAGTCCTCTTGGCAGCCTTACTTCAGTCTATTTTTGGACGATAGCTGTCATTTATAACTCTGCAGGTTTGTGAATTACAGTGCCCCTGAGCTCCTTTCTTCAACTCGCTTTCTTGTGACCTGGCCGCAACACCGCAGGATGGCTTCAGGCCCTAATCTGGTTCCGGCACGGCACGCTGAGCCTTTGGTTATTTCCTCTTCCTGGTGGGAAATGAGAGTTAAATTTGCCCGTCCAGACACCTCCAGCTAGCCTCTCATTGGTTCTCGCTATTCCTGTTCATCTTCCGCAGAAATTGCAAACTGGGCCAAACAGGAGGTTAAAGGCGCTGACTCTACAAGTGGGGAGAGTGTTAGTAAAGCGTCTGGAATGTTGCACCCGAGTACCAGGGGAGGAAAACTGAGACATATTTGAACACGTCTCCCGTTCACATGGTTGATCATACTTGGGTTCCACATGCATGTTTTAGCTGAAGGAAGAATACCTTAAACCTGGGTAGTTGAAACCCGTGGAATGGGTACCATGCAATATGACTTCAAAGGGTCTTCATTTGCTCACCGAACCTCTCCAATCCTATCACTGCTGCGTTTATGCCCCTGTACACATGCTTGATTCTCTTTTGGAGACATAGCAATCCATAGGTTTTTAAGATACTTAGTAGTCAGGTACATTCTTAGGCGTTTAATATGCGGTGTTGAGTCCATTTCGTTGAGCAAGGAGTAGCTCTTGTCTATTCCATATTTGACTTAAGGAACTTTATCTGTGCTCATTTCAATCTCTGGTTTTATGCAGCACCCCAACTCACCTTTACCCTTAAGCAAGCATAAGTTGGTTTTCTAAATTTGAGACCCTGTTCTGTTTTGGAATTCAGTTCCTGTGTAGCCAAGTTTACATTCCGTGTATTACTGATATCTTATGATGTTTCTTTCTCTGTGTGACTTACTTCAGTTAGAATCATCGTACCTGAATCTACTCATTATGCTGCTACGGGCCTGATGACACAGATTTCATTGCTGAGTGATATTGCTTTGTAAGTGAATACCACAACTTCTTTATCCATTTTTCACTTTCTGCGATGTTGAACTTGTACTGTAAACGAGCTTCTTGTAAACAGAGCCGTTCCAAACTTTGGGGTGGCTGTGTCTTTTTGATTTTAATTTCCCTAAGCTATAGGACCATAAGTGGAAGTGCCCTAGGCTCTGTTGCTTTGTTTTTTAGATGTTTCAGGAAACACCATACACTTCTCCCAAGTGTCTGTTGGCAATTTACATCCCGCCCATCAGCATAACAAGGCTCCCAGTTCTCAATGGCCTGTTGCCTTTCTGGATTTTACACTTTTTTCAGATGGCCCTTTTGACCGGGGGGAAGTGAGACTTCATTGTAGTGCAGATTTCCTTTGCAAGCTTGCTTGGTTGGCCAAAAAGGGCGTATGCGTTTTTTCCTGAATATATTCAGGAAAAAACGCATACGCCCTTTTTGGCCAAGTGCATCATTGTGGACGTTCTGCCTCTTTTCCTATGCTTTCAATGCAATTCCAGTCTACCTCCTGAAATCGGTTTTCTGCAATTCTGCCCCGCTTTCAAGTCCTCTTGGCAGCCTTACTTCAGTCTATTTTTGGACGATAGCTGTCATTTATAACTCTGCAGGTTTGTGAATTACAGTGCCCCTGAGCTCCTTTCTTCAACTCGCTTTCTTGTGACCTGGCCGCAACACCGCAGGATGGCTTCAGGCCCTAATCTGGTTCCGGCACGGCACGCTGAGCCTTTGGTTATTTCCTCTTCCTGGTGGGAAATGAGAGTTAAATTTGCCCGTCCAGACACCTCCAGCTAGCCTCTCATTGGTTCTCGCTATTCCTGTTCATCTTCCGCAGAAATTGCAAACTGGGCCAAACAGGAGGTTAAAGGGACTGACTCTCCAAGTCGGGAGAGTGTTAGTAAAGCGTCTGGAATGTTGCACCCAAGTACCAGGGTAAGAAAACTGAGACATATTTGAACACGTCTCCCGATCACATGGTTGATCATACTCTAGGTTCCACATGCATGTTTTAGCTGAAGGAAGAATACCTTAAACCTGAGTAGTTGAAACCCGTGGAATGGGTACCATGCAATATGACTTCAAAGGGTCTTCATTTGCTCACCGAACCTCTCCAATCCTATCACTGCTGTGTTTATGCCCCTGTACACATGCTTGATTCTCTTTTGGAGACATAGCAATCCATAGGTTTTAAGATACTTACTAGTCAGGAACATTCTTAGGCGTTTAATATGGGGTGTTGAGTCCATTTTGTTGAGCAAGGAGTAGCTCTTGTCTATTCCATATTTGGCTTAAGGAACTTTATCTGTGCTCATTTCAATCTCTGGTTTTATGCAGCACCCCAACTCACCTTTACCCTTAAGCAAGCATAAGTTGGTTTTCTAAATTTGAGACCCTGTTCTGTTCTGTAATTCAGTTCCTGTGTAGGCAAGTTTACATTCCGTGTATTAGTGATATCTTATGATGTTTCTTTTTCTGTGTGACTTATTTCAGTTAGAATCATCATACCTGAATCCCCTCATTGCGATGCTAAGGGCCTGATGACATAGATTTCATTGCTGAGTGATATTGCTTTGTAAGTGAATACCACAACTTCTTTATCCATTTTTCACTTTCTGCGATGTTGAACTTGTACTGTAAACGAGCTTCTTGTAAACAGAGCCGTTCCAAACTTTGGGGTGGCTGTGTCTTTTTGATTTTAATTTCCCTAAGCTATAGGACCATAAGTGGAAGTGCCCTAGGCTCTGTTGCTTTGTTTTTTAGATGTTTCAGGAAACACCATACACTTCTCCCGAGTGGTTGTTGGCAATTTACATCCCGCCCATCAGCATAACAAGGCTCCCAGTTCTCAATGGCCTGTTGCCTTTCTGGATTTTACACTTTTTTCAGATGGCCCTTTTGACCGGGGGGAAGTGAGACTTCATTGTAGTGCAGATTTCCTTTGCAAGCTTGCTTGGTTGGCCAAAAAGGGCGTATGCGTTTTTTCCTGAATATATTCAGGAAAAAACGCATACGCCCTTTTTGGCCAAGTGCGTCATTGTGGACGTTCTGCCTCTTTTCCTATGCTTTCAATGCAATTCCAGTCTACCTCCTGAAATCGGTTTCCTGCAATTCTGCCCCGCTTTCAAGTCCTCTTGGCAGCCTTACTTCAGTCTATTTTTGGACGATAGCTGTCATTTATAACTCTGCAGGTTTGTGAATTACAGTGCCCCTGAGCTCCTTTCTTCAACTCGCTTTCTTGTGACCTGGCCGCAACACCGCAGGATGGCTTCAGGCCCTAATCTGGTTCCGGCCCGGCAAGCTGAGCCTTTGGTTAATTCCTCTTCCTGGTGGGAAATGAGAGTTAAATTTGCCCGTCCAGACACCTCCAGCTAGCCTCTCATTGGTTCTCGCTATTCCTGTTCATCTTCCGCAGAAATTGCAAACTGGGCCAAACAGGAGGTTAAAGGGACTGACTCTCCAAGTCGGGAGAGTGTTAGTAAAGCGTCTGGAATGTTGCACCCGAGTACCAGGGTACGAAAACTGAGACATATTTGAACACGTCTCCCGTTCACATGGTTGATCATACTCTGGGTTCCACATGCATGTTTTAGCTGAAGGAAGAATACCTTAAACCTGGAGAGTTGAGACCCGTGTAATGGGTACCATGCAACATGACTTCAAAGGGTCTTCATTTGCTCACCGAACCTCTCCAATCCTATCACTGCTGCGTTTATGCCCCTGTACACATGCTTGATTCTCTTTCGGAGACATAGCAATCCATAGGTTTTAAGATACTTACTAGTCAGGTACATTCTTAGGCGTTTAATATGCGGTGTTGAGTCCATTTCGTTGAGCAAGGAGTAGCTCTTGTCTATTCCATATTTGACTTAAGGAACTTTATCTGTGCTCATTTCAATCTCTGGTTTTATGCAGCAACCCAACTCACCTTTACCCTTAAGCAAGCATAAGTTGGTTTTCTAAATTTGAGTCCCTGTTCTGTTCTGTAATTCAGTTCCTGTGTAGCCAAGTTTACATTCCGTGTATTACTGATATCTTATGATGTTTCTTTTTCTGTGTGACTTACTTCAGTTAGAATCATCATACCTGAATCCACTCATTGTGCTGCTAAGGGCCTGATGAAACAGATTTCATTGCTGAGTGATATTGCTTTGTAAGTAAATACCACAACTTCTTTATCCATTTTTCACTTTCTGCGATGTTGAACTTGTACTGTAAACGAGGTTCTTGTAAACAGAGCCGTTCCAAACTTTGGGGTGGCTGTGTCTTTTTGATTTTAATTTCCCTAAGCTATAGGACCATAAGTGGAAGTGCCCTAGGTTCTGTTGCTTTGTTTTTTAGATGTTTCAGGAAACACCATACACTTCTCCCGAGTGGTTGTTGGCAATTTACATCCCGCCCATCAGCATAACAAGGCTCCCAGTTCTCCATGGCCTGTCCTGCCTTTCTGGATTTTACACTTTTTTCAGATGGCCCTTTTGACCGGGGGGAAGTGAGACTTCATTGTAGTGCAGATTTCCTTTGCAAGCTTGCTTGGTTGGCCAAAAAGGGCGTATGCGTTTTTTCCTGAATATATTCAGGAAAAAACGCATACGCCCTTTTTGGCCAAGTGCATCATTGTGGACGTTCTGCCTCTTTTCCTATGCTTTCAATGCAATTCCAGTCTACCTCCTGAAATCGGTTTCCTGCAATTCTGCCCCGCTTTCAAGTCCTCTTGGCAGCCTTACTTCAGTCTATTTTTGGACGATAGCTGTCATTTATAACTCTGCAGGTTTGTGAATTACAGTGCCCCTGAGCTCCTTTCTTCAACTCGCTTTCTTGTGACCTGGCCGCAACACCGCAGGATGGCTTCAGGCCCTAATCTGGTTCCGGCACGGCACGCTGAGCCTTTGGTTATTTCCTCTTCCTGGTGGGAAATGAGAGTTAAATTTGCCCGTCCAGACACCTCCAGCTAGCCTCTCATTGGTTCTCGCTATTCCTGTTCATCTTCCGCAGAAATTGCAAACTGGGCCAAACAGGAGGTTAAAGGTGCTGACTCTCCAAGTCGGGAGAGTGTTAGTAAAGCGTCTGGAATGTTGCACCCGAGTACCAGGGGAGGAAAACTGAGACATATTTGAACACGTCTCCCGTTCACATGGTTGATCATACTTGGGTTCCACATGCATGTTTTAGCTGAAGGAAGAATACCTTAAACCTGGGTAGTTGAAACCCGTGGAATGGGTACCATGCAATATGACTTCAAAGGGTCTTCATTTGCTCACCGAACCTCTCCAATCCTATCACTGCTGCGTTTATGCCCCTGTACACATGCTTGATTCTCTTTTGGAGACATAGCAATCCATAGGTTTTTAAGATACTTAGTAGTCAGGTACATTCTTAGGCGTTTAATATGCGGTGTTGAGTCCATTTCGTTGAGCAAGGAGTAGCTCTTGTCTATTCCATATTTGACTTAAGGAACTTTATCTGTGCTCATTTCAATCTCTGGTTTTATGCAGCACCCCAACTCACCTTTACCCTTAAGCAAGCATAAGTTGGTTTTCTAAATTTGAGACCCTGTTCTGTTTTGGAATTCAGTTCCTGTGTAGCCAAGTTTACATTCCGTGTATTACTGATATCTTATGATGTTTCTTTCTCTGTGTGACTTACTTCAGTTAGAATCATCGTACCTGAATCTACTCATTATGCTGCTACGGGCCTGATGACACAGATTTCATTGCTGAGTGATATTGCTTTGTAAGTGAATACCACAACTTCTTTATCCATTTTTCACTTTCTGCGATGTTGAACTTGTACTGTAAACGAGCTTCTTGTAAACAGAGCCGTTCCAAACTTTGGGGTGGCTGTGTCTTTTTGATTTTAATTTCCCTAAGCTATAGGACCATAAGTGGAAGTGCCCTAGGCTCTGTTGCTTTGTTTTTTAGATGTTTCAGGAAACACCATACACTTCTCCCAAGTGTCTGTTGGCAATTTACATCCCGCCCATCAGCATAACAAGGCTCCCAGTTCTCAATGGCCTGTTGCCTTTCTGGATTTTACACTTTTTTCAGATGGCCCTTTTGACCGGGGGGAAGTGAGACTTCATTGTAGTGCAGATTTCCTTTGCAAGCTTGCTTGGTTGGCCAAAAAGGGCGTATGCGTTTTTTCCTGAATATATTCAGGAAAAAACGCATACGCCCTTTTTGGCCAAGTGCATCATTGTGGACGTTCTGCCTCTTTTCCTATGCTTTCAATGCAATTCCAGTCTACCTCCTGAAATCGGTTTCCTGCAATTCTGCCCCGCTTTCAAGTCCTCTTGGCAGCCTTACTTCAGTCTATTTTTGGACGATAGCTGTCATTTATAACTCTGCAGGTTTGTGAATTACAGTGCCCCTGAGCTCCTTTCTTCAACTCGCTTTCTTGTGACCTGGCCGCAACACCGCAGGATGGCTTCAGGCCCTAATCTGGTTCCGGCACGGCACGCTGAGCCTTTGGTTATTTCCTCTTCCTGGTGGGAAATGAGAGTTAAATTTGCCCGTCCAGACACCTCCAGCTAGCCTCTCATTGGTTCTCATTATTCCTGTTCATCTTCCGCAGAAATTGCAAACTGGGCCAAACAGGAGGTTAAAGGGACTGACTCTCCAAGTCGGGAGAGTGTTAGTAAAGCGTCTGGAATGTTGCACCCAAGTACCAGGGTAAGAAAGCTGAGACATATTTGAACACGTCTCCCGATCACATGGTTGATCATACTCTAGGTTCCACATGCATGTTTTAGCTGAAGGAAGAATACCTTAAACCTGAGTAGTTGAAACCCGTGGAATGGGTACCATGCAATATGACTTCAAAGGGTCTTCATTTGCTCACCGAACCTCTCCAATCCTATCACTGCTGTGTTTATGCCCCTGTACACATGCTTGATTCTCTTTTGGAGACATAGCAATCCATAGGTTTTAAGATACTTACTAGTCAGGAACATTCTTAGGCGTTTAATATGGGGTGTTGAGTCCATTTTGTTGAGCAAGGAGTAGCTCTTGTCTATTCCATATTTGGCTTAAGGAACTTTATCTGTGCTCATTTCAATCTCTGGTTTTATGCAGCACCCCAACTCACCTTTACCCTTAAGCAAGCATAAGTTGGTTTTCTAAATTTGAGACCCTGTTCTGTTCTGTAATTCAGTTCCTGTGTAGGCAAGTTTACATTCCGTGTATTAGTGATATCTTATGATGTTTCTTTTTCTGTGTGACTTATTTCAGTTAGAATCATCATACCTGAATCCCCTCATTGCGATGCTAAGGGCCTGATGACATAGATTTCATTGCTGAGTGATATTGCTTTGTAAGTGAATACCACAACTTCTTTATCCATTTTTCACTTTCTGCGATGTTGAACTTGTACTGTAAACGAGCTTCTTGTAAACAGAGCCGTTCCAAACTTTGGGGTGGCTGTGTCTTTTTGATTTTAATTTCCCTAAGCTATAGGACCATAAGTGGAAGTGCCCTAGGCTCTGTTGCTTTGTTTTTTAGATGTTTCAGGAAACACCATACACTTCTCCCGAGTGGTTCTTGGCAATTTACATCCCGCCCATCAGCATAACAAGGCTCCCAGTTCTCAATGGCCTGTTGCCTTTCTGGATTTTACACTTTTTTCAGATGGCCCTTTTGACCGGGGGGAAGTGAGACTTCATTGTAGTGCAGATTTCCTTTGCAAGCTTGCTTGGTTGGCCAAAAAGGGCGTATGCGTTTTTTCCTGAATATATTCAGGAAAAAACGCATACGCCCTTTTTGGCCAAGTGCGTCATTGTGGACGTTCTGCCTCTTTTCCTATGCTTTCAATGCAATTCCAGTCTACCTCCTGAAATCGGTTTCCTGCAATTCTGCCCCGCTTTCAAGTCCTCTTGGCAGCCTTACTTCAGTCTATTTTTGGACGATAGCTGTCATTTATAACTCTGCAGGTTTGTGAATTACAGTGCCCCTGAGCTCCTTTCTTCAACTCGCTTTCTTGTGACCTGGCCGCAACACCGCAGGATGGCTTCAGGCCCTAATCTGGTTCCGGCCCGGCAAGCTGAGCCTTTGGTTAATTCCTCTTCCTGGTGGGAAATGAGAGTTAAATTTGCCCGTCCAGACACCTCCAGCTAGCCTCTCATTGGTTCTCGCTATTCCTGTTCATCTTCCGCAGAAATTGCAAACTGGGCCAAACAGGAGGTTAAAGGGACTGACTCTCCAAGTCGGGAGAGTGTTAGTAAAGCGTCTGGAATGTTGCACCCGAGTACCAGGGTACGAAAACTGAGACATATTTGAACACGTCTCCCGTTCACATGGTTGATCATACTCTGGGTTCCACATGCATGTTTTAGCTGAAGGAAGAATACCTTAAACCTGGAGAGTTGAGACCCGTGTAATGGGTACCATGCAACATGACTTCAAAGGGTCTTCATTTGCTCACCGAACCTCTCCAATCCTATCACTGCTGCGTTTATGCCCCTGTACACATGCTTGATTCTCTTTCGGAGACATAGCAATCCATAGGTTTTAAGATACTTACTAGTCAGGTACATTCTTAGGCGTTTAATATGCGGTGTTGAGTCCATTTCATTGAGCAAGGAGTAGCTCTTGTCTATTCCATATTTGACTTAAGGAACTTTATCTGTGCTCATTTCAATCTCTGGTTTTATGCAGCAACCCAACTCACCTTTCCCCTTAAGCAAGCATAAGTTGGTTTTCTAAATTTGAGTCCCTGTTCTGTTCTGTAATTCAGTTCCTGTGTAGCCAAGTTTACATTCCGTGTATTACTGATATCTTATGATGTTTCTTTTTCTGTGTGACTTACTTCAGTTAGAATCATCATACCTGAATCCACTCATTGTGCTGCTACGGGCCTGATGACACAGATTTCAGTGCTGAGTGATATTGCTTTGTAAGTAAATACCACAACATCTTTATCCATTTTTCACTTTCTGCGATGTTGAACTTGTACTGTAAACGAGGTTCTTGTAAACAGAGCCGTTCCAAACTTTGGGGTGGCTGTGTCTTTTTGATTTTAATTTCCCTAAGCTATAGGACCATAAGTGGAAGTGCCCTAGGTTCTGTTGCTTTGTTTTTTAGATGTTGCAGGAAACACCATACACTTCTCCCGAGTGGTTGTTGGCAATTTACATCCCGCCCATCAGCATAACAAGGCTCCCAGTTCTCCATGGCCTGTCCTGCCTTTCTGGATTTTACACTTTTTTCAGATGGCCCTTTTGACCGGGGGGAAGTGAGACTTCATTGTAGTGCAGATTTCCTTTGCAAGCTTGCTTGGTTGGCCAAAAAGGGCGTATGCGTTTTTTCCTGAATATATTCAGGAAAAAACGCATACGCCCTTTTTGGCCAAGTGCATCATTGTGGACGTTCTGCCTCTTTTCCTATGCTTTCAATGCAATTCCAGTCTACCTCCTGAAATCGGTTTCCTGCAATTCTGCCCCGCTTTCAAGTCCTCTTGGCAGCCTTACTTCAGTCTATTTTTGGACGATAGCTGTCATTTATAACTCTGCAGGTTTGTGAATTACAGTGCCCCTGAGCTCCTTTCTTCAACTCGCTTTCTTGTGACCTGGCCGCAACACCGCAGGATGGCTTCAGGCCCTAATCTGGTTCCGGCCCGGCATGCTGAGCCTTTGGTTAATTCCTCTTCCTGGTGGGAAATGAGAGTTAAATTTGCCCGTCCAGACACCTCCAGCTAGCCTCTCATTTATTCTCGCTATTCCTGTTCATCTTCCGCAGAAATTGCAAACTGGGCCAAACAGGAGGTTAAAGGGACTGACTCTCCAAGTCGGGAGAGTGTTAGTAAAGCATCTGTAATGTTGCACCCGAGTACCAGGGGAGGAAAACTGAGACATATTTGAACACGTCTCCCGTTCACATGGTTGATCATACTCTGGGTTCCACATGCATGTTTAAGCTGAAGGAAGAATACCTTAAACCTGGAGAGTTGAGACCCGTGTAATGGGTACCATGCAATATAACTTCAAAGGGTCTTCATTTGCTCACCGAACCTCTCCAATCCTATCACTGCTGTGTTTATTCCCCTGTACACACGCTTGATTCTCTTTTGGAGACATAGCAATCCATAGGTTTTAAGATACTTACTAGTCAGGTACATTCTTTGGGGTTTAATATGGGGTTTTGAGTCCATTTCGTTGAGCAAGGAGTAGCTCTTGTCTATTCCATATTTGGCTTAAGGAACTTTATCTGTGCTCATTTCAATCTCTGGTTTTATGCAGCACCCCAACTCACCTTTCCCCTTAAGCAAGCATAAGTTGGTTTTCTAAATTTGAGTCCCTGTTCTGTTCTGTAATTCAGTTCCTGTGTAGCCAAGTTTACATTCCGTGTATTACTGATATCTTATGATGTTTCTTTTTCTGTGTGACTTATTTCAGTTAGAATCATCATACCTGAATCCACTCATTGTGATGCTAAGGGCCTGATGACATAGAATTCATTGCTGAGTGATATTGCTTTGTAAGTAAATACCACAACTTCTTTATCCATTTTTCACTTTCTGCGATGTTGAACTTGTACTGTAAACGAGGTTCTTGTAAACAGAGCCGTTCCAAACTTTGGGGTGGCTGTGTCTTTTTGATTTTAATTTCCCTAAGCTATAGGACCATAAGTGGCAGTGCCCTAGGCTCTGTTGCTTTGTTTTTTAGATGTTTCAGGAAACACCATACACTTCTCCCGAGTGTCTGTTGGCAATTTACATCCCACCCATCAGCATAACAAGGCTCCCAGTTCTCCATGGCCTGTCCTGCCTTTCTGGATTTTACACTTTTTTCAGATGGCCCTTTTGACCGGGGGGAAGTGAGACTTCATTGTAGTGCAGATTTCCTTTGCAAGCTTGCTTGGTTGGCCAAAAAGGGCGTATGCGTTTTTTCCTGAATATATTCAGGAAAAAACGCATACGCCCTTTTTGGCCAAGTGCATCATTGTGGACGTTCTGCCTCTTTTCCTATGCTTTCAATGCAATTCCAGTCTACCTCCTGAAATTGGTTTCCTGCAATTCTGCCCCGCTTTCAAGTCCTCTTGGCAGCCTTACTTCAGTCTATTTTTGGACGATAGCTGTCATTTATAACTCTGCAGGTTTGTGAATTACAGTGCCCCTGAGCTCCTTTCTTCAACTCGCTTTCTTGTGACCTGGCCGCAACACCGCAGGATGGCTTCAGGCCCTAATCTGGTTCCGGCACGGCACGCTGAGCCTTTGGTTATTTCCTCTTCCTGGTGGGAAATGAGAGTTAAATTTGCCCGTCCAGACACCTCCAGCTAGTCTCTCATTGGTTCTCGCTATTCCTGTTCATCTTCTGCAGAAATTGCAAACTGGGCCAAGCAGGAGGTTAAAGGGACTGACTCTCCAAGTCGGGAGAGTGTTAGTAAAGCGTCTGGAATGTTGCACCCGAGTACCAGGGGAGGAAAACTGAGACATATTTGAACACGTCTCCCGATCACATGGTTGATCATACTCTAGGTTCCACATGCATGTTTTAGCTGAAGGAAGAATACCTTAAACCTGGGTAGTTGAAACCCGTGGAATGGGTACCATGCAATATGAATTCAAAGGGTCTTCATTTGCTCACCGAACCTCTCCAATCCTATCACTGCTGCATTTATGCCCCTGTACACATGCTTGATTCTCTTTCGGAGACATAGCAATCCATAGGTTTTAAGATACTTACTAGTCAGGTACATTCTTAGGCGTTTAATATGCGGTGTTGAGTCCATTTCGTTGAGCAAGGAGTAGCTCTTGTCTATTCCATATTTGACTTAAGGAACTTTATCTGTGCTCATTTCAATCTCTGGTTTTATGCAGCACCCCAACTCACCTTTACCCTTAAGCAAGCATAAGTTGGTTTTCTAAATTTGAGACCCTGTTCTGTTCTGTAATTCAGTTCCTGTGTAGCCAAGTTTACATTCCGTGTATTACTGATATCTTATGATGTTTCTTTTTCTGTGTGACTTACTTCAGTTAGAATCATCATACCTGAATCCACTCATTGTGCTGCTACGGGCCTGATGACACAGATTTCATTGCTGAGTGATATTGCTTTGTCAGTAAATACCACAACTTCTTTATCCATTTTTCACTTTCTGCGATGTTGAACTTGTACTGTAAACGAGGTTCTTGTAAACAGAGCCGTTCCAAACTTTGGGGTGGCTGTGTCTTTTTGATTTTAATTTCCCTAAGCTATAGGACCATAAGTGGAAGTGCCCTAGGTTCTGTTGCTTTGTTTTTTAGATGTTTCAGGAAACACCATACACTTCTCCCGAGTGGTTGTTGGCAATTTACATCCCGCCCATCAGCATAACAAGGCTCCCAGTTCTCCATGGCCTGTCCTGCCTTTCTGGATTTTACACTTTTTTCAGATGGCCCTTTTGACCGGGGGGAAGTGAGACTTCATTGTAGTGCAGATTTCCTTTGCAAGCTTGCTTGGTTGGCCAAAAAGGGCGTATGCGTTTTTTCCTGAATATATTCAGGAAAAAACGCATACGCCCTTTTTGGCCAAGTGCATCATTGTGGACGTTCTGCCTCTTTTCCTATGCTTTCAATGCAATTCCAGTCTACCTCCTGAAATCGGTTTCCTGCAATTCTGCCCCGCTTTCAAGTCCTCTTGGCAGCCTTACTTCAGTCTATTTTTGGACGATAGCTGTCATTTATAACTCTGCAGGTTTGTGAATTACAGTGCCCCTGAGCTCCTTTCTTCAACTCGCTTTCTTGTGACCTGGCCGCAACACCGCAGGATGGCTTCAGGCCCTAATCTGGTTCCGGTACGGCACGCTGAGCCTTTGGTTATTTCCTCTTCCTGGTGGGAAATGAGAGTTAAATTTGCCCGTCCAGACACCTCCAGCTAGCCTCTCATTGGTTCTCGCTATTCCTGTTCATCTTCCGCAGAAATTGCAAACTGGGCCAAACAGGAGGTTAAAGGCGCTGACTCTCCAAGTGGGGAGAGTGTTAGTAAAGCGTCTGTAATGTTGCACCCGAGTACCAGGGGAGGAAAACTGAGACATATTTGAACACGTCTCCCGTTCACATGGTTGATCATACTTGGGTTCCACATGCATGTTTTAGCTGAAGGAAGAATACCTAAAACCTGGGTAGTTGAAACCCGTGGAATGGGTACCATGCAATATGACTTCAAAGGGTCTTCATTTGCTCACCGAACCTCTCCAATCCTATCACTGCTGCGTTTATGCCCCTGTACACATGCTTGATTCTCTTTTGGAGACATAGCAATCCATAGGTTTTAAGATACTTACTAGTCAGGTACATTCTTTGGCGTTTAATATGCGGTGTTGAGTCCATTTCGTTGAGCAAGGAGTAGCTCTTGTCTATTCCATATTTGGCTTAAAGAACTTTATCTGTGCTCATTTCAATCTCTGGTTTTATGCAGCACCCCAACTCACCTTTACCCTTAAGCAAGCATAAGTTGGTTTTCTAAATTTGAGACCCTGTTCTGTTTTGGAATTCAGTTCCTGTGTAGCCAAGTTTACATTCCGTGTATTACTGATATCTTATGATGTTTCTTTTTCTGTGTGACTTATTTCAGTTAGAATCATCGGACCTGAATCTACTCATTATGCTGCTACGGGCCTGATGACATAGATTTCATTGCTGAGTGATACTGCATTGTACGTAAGTACCACAAGTTCTTTATCCATTTTTCACTTTCTGCGATGTTGAACTTGTACTGTAAACGAGGTTCTTGTAAACAGAGCCGTTCCAAACTTTGGGGTGGCTGTGTCTTTTTGATTTTAATTTCCCTAAGCTATAGGACCATAAGTGGAAGTGCCCTAGGCTCTGTTGCTTTGTTTTTTAGATGTTTCAGGAAACACCATACACTTCTCCCGAGTGGTTGTTGGCAATTTACATCCCGCCCATCAGCATAACAAGGCTCCCAGTTCTCCATGGCCTGTCCTGCCTTTCTGGATTTTACACTTTTTTCAGATGGCCCTTTTGACCGGGGGGAAGTGAGACTTCATTGTAGTGCAGATTTCCTTTGCAAGCTTGCTTGGTTGGCCAAAAAGGGCGTATGCGTTTTTTCCTGAATATATTCAGGAAAAAACGCATACGCCCTTTTTGGCCAAGTGCATCATTGTGGACGTTCTGCCTCTTTTCCTATGCTTTCAATGCAATTCCAGTCTACCTCCTGAAATCGGTTTCCTGCAATTCTGCCCCGCTTTCAAGTCCTCTTGGCAGCCTTACTTCAGTCTATTTTTGGACGATAGCTGTCATTTATAACTCTGCAGGTTTGTGAATTACAGTGCCCCTGAGCTCCTTTCTTCAACTCGCTTTCTTGTGACCTGGCCGCAACACCGCAGGATGGCTTCAGGCCCTAATCTGGTTCTGGCCCGGCATGCTGAGCCTTTGGTTAATTCCTCTTCCTGGTGGGAAATGAGAGTTAAATTTGCCCGTCCAGACACCTCCAGCTAGCCTCTCATTGGTTCTCGCTATTCCGGTTCATCTTCCGCAGAAATTGCAAACTGGGCCAAACAGGAGGTTAAAGGCGCTGACTCTCCAAGTGGGGAGAGTGTTAGTAAAGCGTCTGGAATGTTGCACCCGAGTACCAGGGGAGGAAAACTGAGACATATTTGAACACGTCTCCCGTTCACATGGTTGATCATACTTGGGTTCCACATGCATGTTTTAGCTGAAGGAAGAATACCTTAAACCTGGAGAGTTGAGACCCGTGGAATGGGTACCATGCAATATGACTTCAAAGGGTCTTCATTTGCTCACCGAACCTCTCCAATCCTATCACTGCTGCATTTATGCCCCTGTACACATGCTTGATTCTCTTTTGGAGACATAGCAATCCATAGGTTTTAAGATACTTACTAGTCAGGTACATTCTTAGGCTTTTAATATGCGGTGTTGAGTCCATTTCGTTGAGCAAGGAGTAGCTCTTGTCTATTCCATATTTGGCTTAAGGAACTTTATCTGTGCTCATTTCAATCTCTGGTTTTATGCAGCAACCCAACTCACCTTTACCCTTAAGCAAGCATAAGTTGGTTTTCTAAATTTGAGACCCTGTTCTGTTTTGGAATTCAGTTCCTGTGTAGCCAAGTTTACATTCCGTGTATTACTGATATCTTATGATGTTTCTTTTTCTGTGTGACTTATTTCAGTTAGAATCATCGGACCTGAATCTACTCATTATGCTGCTACGGGCCTGATGACATAGATTTCATTGCTGAGTGATACTGCATTGTACGTAAGTACCACAAGTTCTTTATCCATTTTTCACTTTCTGCGATGTTGAACTTGTACTGTAAACAAGGTTCTTGTAAACAGAGCCGTTCCAAACTTTGGGGTGGCTGTGTCTTTTTGATTTTAATTTCCCTAAGCTATAGGACCATAAGTGGAAGTGCCCTAGGCTCTGTTGCTTTGTTTTTTAGATGTTTCAGGAAACACCATACACTTCTCCCGAGTGGTTGTTGGCAATTTACATCCCGCCCATCAGCATAACAAGGCTCCCAGTTCTCCATGGCCTGTCCTGCCTTTCTGGATTTTACACTTTTTTCAGATGGCCCTTTTGACCGGGGGGAAGTGAGACTTCATTGTAGTGCAGATTTCCTTTGCAAGCTTGCTTGGTTGGCCAAAAAGGGCGTATGCGTTTTTTCCTGAATATATTCAGGAAAAAACGCATACGCCCTTTTTGGCCAAGTGCATCATTGTGGACGTTCTGCCTCTTTTCCTATGCTTTCAATGCAATTCCAGTCTACCTCCTGAAATCGGTTTCCTGCAATTCTGCCCCGCTTTCAAGTCCTCTTGGCAGCCTTACTTCAGTCTATTTTTGGACGATAGCTGTCATTTATAACTCTGCAGGTTTGTGAATTACAGTGCCCCTGAGCTCCTTTCTTCAACTCGCTTTCTTGTGACCTGGCCGCAACACCGCAGGATGGCTTCAGGCCCTAATCTGGTTCCGGCCCGGCATGCTGAGCCTTTGGTTAATTCCTCTTCCTGGTGGGAAATGAGAGTTAAATTTGCCCGACCAGACACCTCCAGCTACCCTCTCATTGGTTCTCGCTATTCCTGTTCATCTTCCGCAGAAATTGCAAACTGGGCCAAACAGGAGGTTAAAGGGACTGACTCTCCAAGTCAGGAGAGTGTTAGTAAAGCATCTGGAATGTTGCACCCGAGTACCAGGGGAGGAAAACTGAGACATATTTGAACACGTCTCCCGTTCACATGGTTGATCATACTCTGGGTTCCACATGCATGTTTAAGCTGAAGGAAGAATACCTTAAACCTGGAGAGTTGAGACCCGTGTAATGGGTACCATGCAATATAACTTCAAAGGGTCTTCATTTGCTCACCGAACCTCTCCAATCCTATCACTGCTGCGTTTATGCCCCTGTACACATGCTTGATTCTCTTTCGGAGACATAGCAATCCATAGGTTTTAAGATACTTACTAGTCAGGTACATTCTTAGGCGTTTAATATGCGGTGTTGAGTCCATTTCGTTGAGCAAGGAGTAGCTCTTGTCTATTCCATATTTGACTTAAGGAACTTTATCTGTGCTCATTTCAATCTCTGGTTTTATGCAGCACCCCAACTCACCTTTACCCTTAAGCAAGTATAAGTTGGTTTTCTAAATTTGAGACCCTGTTCTGTTCTGTAATTCAGTTCCTGTGTAGCCAAGTTTACATTCCGTGTATTACTGATATCTTATGATGTTTCTTTTTCTGTGTGACTTACTTCAGTTAGAATCATCATACCTGAATCCACTCATTGTGCTGCTACGGGCCTGATGACACAGATTTCATTGCTGAGTGATATTGCTTTGTCAGTAAATACCACAACTTCTTTATCCATTTTTCACTTTCTGCGATGTTGAACTTGTACTGTAAACGAGGTTCTTGTAAACAGAGCCGTTCCAAACTTTGGGGTGGCTGTGTCTTTTTGATTTTAATTTCCCTAAGCTATAGGACCATAAGTGGAAGTGCCCTAGGTTCTGTTGCTTTGCTTTTTAGATGTTTCAGGAAACACCATACACTTCTCCCGAGTGGTTGTTGGCAATTTACATCCCGCCCATCAGCATAACAAGGCTCCCAGTTCTCCATGGCCTGTCCTGCCTTTCTGGATTTTACACTTTTTTCAGATGGCCCTTTTGACCAGGGGGAAGTGAGACTTCATTGTAGTGCAGATTTCCTTTGCAAGCTTGCTTGGTTGGCCAAAAAGGGCGTATGCGTTTTTTACTGAATATATTCAGGAAAAAACGCATACGCCCTTTTTGGCCAAGTGCATCATTGTGGACGTTCTGCCTCTTTTCCTATGCTTTCAATGCAATTCCAGTCTACCTCCTGAAATCGGTTTCCTGCAATTCTGCCCCGCTTTCAAGTCCTCTTGGCAGCCTTACTTCAGTCTATTTTTGGACGATAGCTGTCATTTATAACTCTGCAGCTTTGTGAATTACAGTGCCCCTGAGCTCCTTTCTTCAACTCGCTTTCTTGTGACCTGGCCGCAACACCGCAGGATGGCTTCAGGCCCTAATCTGGTTCCGGTACGGCATGCTGAGCCTTTGGTTATTTCCTCTTCCTGGTGGGAAATGAGAGTTAAATTTGCCCGTCCAGACACCTCCAGCTAGCCTCTCATTGGTTCTCGCTATTCCTGTTCATCTTCCGCAGAAATTGCAAACTGGGCCAAACAGGAGGTTAAAGGCGCTGACTCTCCAAGTGGGGAGAGTGTTAGTAAAGCGTCTGGAATGTTGCACCCGAGTACCAGGGTAGGAAAACTGAGACATATTTGAACACGTCTCCCGATCACATGGTTGATCATACTCTAGGTTCCACATGCATGTTTTAGCTGAAGGAAGAATACCTTAAACCTGGGTAGTTGAAACCCGTGGAATGGGTACCATGCAATATGACTTCAAAGGGTCTTCATTTGCTCACCGAACCTCTCCAATCCTATCACTGCTGCGTTTATGCCCCTGTACACATGCTTGATTCTCTTTTGGAGACATAGCAATCCATAGGTTTTAAGATACTTACTAGTCAGGAACATTCTTAGGCGTTAAATATGCGGTGTTGAGTCCATTTCGTTGAGCAAGGAGTAGCTCTTGTCTATTCCATATTTGGCTTAAGGAACTTTATCTGTGCTCATTTCAATCTCTGGTTTTATGCAGCACCCCAACTCACCTTTCCCCTTAAGCAAGCATAAGTTGGTTTTCTAAATTTGAGACACTGTTCTGTTATGTAATTCAGTTCCTGTGTAGGCAAGTTTACATTCCGTGTATTAGTGATATCTTATGATGTTTCTTTTTCTGTGTGACTTATTTCAGTTAGAATCATCATACCTGAATCCACTCATTGCGATGCTAAGGGCCTGATGATATAGATTTCATTGCTGAGTGATATTGCCTTGTAAGTGAATACCACAACTTCTTTATCCATTTTTCACTTTCTGCGATGTTGAACTTGTACTGTAAACGAGGTTCTTGTAAACAGAGCCGTTCCAAACTTTGGGGTGGCTGTGTCTTTTTGATTTTAATTTCCCTAAGCTATAGGACCATAAGTGGAAGTGCCCTAGGCTCTGTTGCTTTGTTTTTTAGATGTTTCAGGAAACACCATACACTTCTCCCAAGTGTCTGTTGGCAATTTACATCCCGCCCATCAGCATAACAAGGCTCCCAGTTCTCAATGGCCTGTTGCCTTTCTGGATTTTACACTTTTTTCAGATGGCCCTTTTGACCGGGGGAAAGTGAGACTTCATTGTAGTGCAGATTTCCTTTGCAAGCTTGCTTGGTTGGCCAAAAAGGGCGTATGCGTTTTTTCCTGAATATATTCAGGAAAAAACGCATACGCCCTTTTTGGCCAAGTGCATCATTGTGGACGTTCTGCCTCTTTTCCTATGCTTTCAATGCAATTCCAGTCTACCTCCTGAAATCGGTTTCCTGCAATTCTGCCCTGCTTTCAAGTCCTCTTGGCAGCCTTACTTCAGTCTATTTTTGGACGATAGCTGTCATTTATAACTCTGCAGGTTTGTGAATTACAGTGCCCCTGAGCTCCTTTCTTCAACTCGCTTTCTTGTGACCTGGCCGCAACACCGCAGGATGGCTTCAGGACCTAATCTGGTTCCGGCACGGCACGCTGAGCCTTTGGTTAATTCCTCTTCCTGGTGGGAAATGAGAGTTAAATTTGCTCGTCCAGACACCTCCAGCTAGCCTCTCATTGGTTCTCGCTATTCCTGTTCATCTTCCGCAGAAATTGCAAACTGGGCCAAACAGGAGGTTAAAGGGACTGACTCTCCAAGTCGGGAGAGTGTTAGTAAAGCGTCTGGAATGTTGCACCCAAGTACCAGGGTACGAAAACTGAGACATATTTGAACACGTCTCCCAATCACATGGTTGATCATACTCTAGGTTCCACATGCATGTTTTAGCTGAAGGAAGAATACCTTAAACCTGGGTAGTTGAAACCCGTGGAATGGGTACCATGCAATATGACTTCAAAGGGTCTTCATTTGCTCACCGAACCTCTCCAATCCTATCACTGCTGCGTTTATGCCCCTGTACACATGCTTGATTCTCTTTTGGAGACATAGCAATCCATAGGTTTTAAGATACTTACTAGTCAGGAACATTCTTAGGCGTTAAATATGCGGTGTTGAGTCCATTTCGTTGAGCAAGGAGTAGCTCTTGTCTATTCCATATTTGGCTTAAGGAACTTTATCTGTGCTCATTTCAATCTCTGGTTTTATGCAGCACCCCAACTCACCTTTCCCCTTAAGCAAGCATAAGTTGGTTTTCTAAATTTGAGACACTGTTCTGTTATGTAATTCAGTTCCTGTGTAGGCAAGTTTACATTCCGTGTATTAGTGATATCTTATGATGTTTCTTTTTCTGTGTGACTTATTTCAGTTAGAATCATCATACCTGAATCCACTCATTGCGATGCTAAGGGCCTGATGATATAGATTTCATTGCTGAGTGATATTGCCTTGTAAGTGAATACCACAACTTCTTTATCCATTTTTCACTTTCTGCGATGTTGAACTTGTACTGTAAACGAGGTTCTTGGAAACAGAGCCGTTCCAAACTTTGGGGTGGCTGTGTCTTTTTGATTTTAATTTCCCTAAGCTATAGGACCATAAGTGGAAGTGCCCTAGGCTCTGTTGCTTTGTTTTTTAGATGTTTCAGGAAACACCATACACTTCTCCCAAGTGTCTGTTGGCAATTTACATCCCGCCCATCAGCATAACAAGGCTCCCAGTTCTCAATGGCCTGTTGCCTTTCTGGATTTTACACTTTTTTCAGATGGCCCTTTTGACCGGGGGAAAGTGAGACTTCATTGTAGTGCAGATTTCCTTTGCAAGCTTGCTTGGTTGGCCAAAAAGGGCGTATGCGTTTTTTCCTGAATATATTCAGGAAAAAACGCATACGCCCTTTTTGGCCAAGTGCATCATTGTGGACGTTCTGCCTCTTTTCCTATGCTTTCAATGCAATTCCAGTCTACCTCCTGAAATCGGTTTCCTGCAATTCTGCCCCGCTTTCAAGTCCTCTTGGCAGCCTTACTTCAGTCTATTTTTGGACGATAGCTGTCATTTATAACTCTGCAGGTTTGTGAATTACAGTGCCCCTGAGCTCCTTTCTTCAACTCGCTTTCTTTTGAGCTGGCCGCAACACCGCAGGATGGCTTCAGGCCCTAATCTGGTTCCGGTACGGCACGCTGACCCTTTGGTTATTTCCTCTTCCTGGTGGGAAATGAGAGTTAAATTTGCCCGTCCAGACACCTCCAGCTAGCCTCTCATTGGTTCTCGCTATTCCTGTTCATCTTCCGCGGAAATTGCAAACTGGGCCAAACAGGAGGTTAAAGGCGCTGACTCTCCAAGTGGGGAGAGTGTTAGTAAAGCGTCTGGAATGTTGCACCCGAGTACCAGGGGAGGAAAACTGAGACATATTTGAACACGTCTCCCGTTCACATGGTTGATCATACTTGGGTTCCACATGCATGTTTTAGCTGAAGGAAGAATACCTTAAACCTGGAGAGTTAAGACCCGTGTAATGGGTACCATGCAATATGACTTCAAAGGGTCTTCATTTGCTCACCGAACCTCTCCAATCCTATCACTGCTGCGTTTATGCCCCTGTACACATGCTTGATTCTCTTTCGGAGACATAGCAATCCATAGGTTTTAAGATACTTACTAGTCAGGTACATTCTTAGGCGTTTAATATGCGGTGTTGAGTCCATTTCGTTGAGCAAGGAGTAGTTCTTGTCTATTCCATATTTGGCTTAAGGAACTTTATCTGTGCTCATTTCAATCTTTGGTTTTATGCAGCACCCCAAGTCACCTTTACCCTTAAGCAAGCATAAGTTGGTTTTCTAAATTTGAGACCCTGTTCTGTTCTGTAATTCAGTTCCTGTGTAGCCAAGTTTACATTCCGTGTACTACTGATATCTTATAATGTTTCTTTTTCTGTGTGACTTACTTCAGTTAGAATCATCATACCTGAATCCACTCATTGTGCTGCTACGGGCCTGATGACACAGATTTCATTGCTGAGTGATATTGCTTTGTAAGTAAATACCACAACTTCTTTATCCATTTTTCACTTTCTGCGATGTTGAACTTGTACTGTAAACGAGGTTCTTGTAAACAGAGCCGTTCCAAACTTTGGGGTGGCTGTGTCTTTTTGATTTTAATTTCCCTAAGCTATAGGACCATAAGTGGAAGTGCCCTAGGTTCTGTTGCTTTGTTTTTTAGATGTTTCAGGAAACACCATACACTTCTCCCGAGTGGTTGTTGGCAATTTACATCCCGCCCATCAGCATAACAAGGCTCCCAGTTCTCCATGGCCTGTCCTGCCTTTCTGGATTTTACACTTTTTTCAGATGGCCCTTTTGACCGGGGGGAAGTGAGACTTCATTGTAGTGCAGATTTCCTTTGCAAGCTTGCTTGGTTGGCCAAAAAGGGCGTATGCGTTTTTTCCTGAATATATTCAGGAAAAAACGCATACGCCCTTTTTGGCCAAGTACATCATTGTGGACGTTCTGCCTCTTTTCCTATGCTTTCAATGCAATTCCAGTCTACCTCCTGAAATTGGTTTCCTGCAATTCTGCCCCGCTTTCAAGTCCTCTTGGCAGCCTTACTTCAGTCTATATTTGGACGATAGCTGTCATTTATAACTCTGCAGGTTTGTGAATTACAGTGCCCCTGAGCTCCTTTCTTCAACTCGCTTTCTTTTGAGCTGGCCGCAACACCGCAGGATGGCTTCAGGCCCTAATCTGGTTCCGGTACGGCACGCTGAGCCTTTGGTTATTTCCTCTTCCTGGTGGGAAATGAGAGTTAAATTTGCCCGTCCAGACACCTCCAGCTAGCCTCTCATTGGTTCTCGCTATTCCTGTTCATCTTCCGCAGAAATTGCAACCTGGGCCAAACAGGAGGTTAAAGGCGCTGACTCTCCAAGTGGGGAGAGTGTTAGTAAAGCGTCTGGAATGTTGCACCCGAGTACCAGGGTACGAAAACTGAGACATATTTGAACACGTCTCCCGTTCACATGGTTGATCATACTTGGGTTCCACATGCATGTTTTAGCTGATGGAAGAATACCTTAAACCTGGAGAGTTGAGACCCGTGTAATGGGTACCATGCAATATGACTTCAAAGGGTCTTCATTTGCTCACCGAACCTCTCCAATCCTATCACTGCTGCGTTTATGCCCCTGTACACATGCTTGATTCTCTATCGGAGACATAGCAATCCATAAGTTTTTAAGATACTTACTAGTCAGGTACATTCTTAGGCGTTTATTATGCGGTGTTGAGTCCATTTCGTTGAGCAAGGAGTAGCTCTTGTCTATTCCATATTTGACTTAAGGAACTTTATCTGTGCTCATTTCAATCTCTGGTTTTATGCACCACCCCAACTCACCTTTACCCTTAAGCAAGCATAAGTTGGTTTTCTAAATTTGAGACCCTGTCCTGTATTGGAATTCAGTTCCTGTGTAGCCAAGTTTACATTCCGTGTATTACTGATATCTTATGATGTTTCTTTTTCTGTGTGACTTATTTCAGGGAGAATCATCATACCTGAATCCACTCATTGTGATGCTAAAGGCCTGATGACATAGATTTCATTGCTGAGTGATATTGCTTTGTAAGTAAATACCACAACTTCTTTATCCATTTTTCACTTTCTGCGATGTTGAACTTGTACTGTAAACGAGGTTCTTGTAAACAGAGGCGTCCCAAACTTTGGGGTGGCTGTGTCTTTTTGATTTTAATTTCCCTAAGCTATAGGACCATAAGTGGCAGTGCCCTAGGCTCTGTTGCTTTGTTTTTTAGATGTTTCAGGAAACACCATACACTTCTCCCGAGTGTCTGTTGGCAATTTACATCCCGCCCATCAGCATAACAAGGCTCCCAGTTCTCCATGGCCTGTCCTGCCTTTCTGGATTTTACACTTTTTTCAGATGGCCCTTTTGACCGGGGGGAAGTGAGACTTCATTGTAGTGCAGATTTCCTTTGCAAGCTTGCTTGGTTGGCCAAAAAGGGCGTATGCGTTTTTTCCTGAATATATTCAGGAAAAAACGCATACGCCCTTTTTGGCCAAGTGCATCATTGTGGACGTTCTGCCTCTTTTCCTATGCTTTCAATGCAATTCCAGTCTACCTCCTGAAATCGGTTTCCTGCAATTCTGCCCCGCTTTCAAGTCCTCTTGGCAGCCTTACTTCAGTCTATTTTTGGACGATAGCTGTCATTTATAACTCTGCAGGTTTGTGAATTACAGTGCCCCTGAGCTCCTTTCTTCAACTCGCTTTCTTGTGACCTGGCCGCAACACCGCAGGATGGCTTCAGGCCCTAATCTGGTTCCGGTACGGCACGCTGAGCCTTTGGTTATTTCCTTTTCCTGGTGGGAAATGAGAGTTAAATTTGCCCGTCTAGACACCTCCAGCTAGCCTCTCATTGGTTCTCGCTATTCCTGTTCATCTTCCGCAGAAATTGCTAACTGGGCCAAACAGGATGTTAAAGGCGCTGACTCTCCAAGTGGGAAGAGTGTTAGTAAAGCGTCTGGAATGTTGCACCCGAGTACCAGGGGAGGAAAACTGAGACATATTTGAACACGTCTCCCGTTCACATGGTTGATCATACTTGGGTTCCACATGCATGTTTTAGCTGAAGGAAGAATACCTTAAACCTGGAGAGTTAAGACCCGTGTAATGGGTACCATGCAATATGACTTCAAAGGGTCTTCATTTGCTCACCGAACCTCTCCAATCCTATCACTGCTGCGTTTATGCCCCTGTACACATGCTTGATTCTCTATCGGAGACATAGCAATCCATAAGTTTTTAAGATACTTACTAGTCAGGTACATTCTTAGGCGTTTAATATGCGGTGTTGAGTCCATTTCGTTGAGCAAGGAGTAGCTCTTGTCTATTCCATATTTGACTTAAGGAACTTTATCTGTGCTCATTTCAATCTCTGGTTTTATGCAGCACCCCAAGTCACCTTTACCCTTAAGCAAGCATAAGTTGGTTTTCTAAATTTGAGACCCTGTTCTGTTCTGTAATTCAGTTCCTGTGTAGCCAAGTTTACATTCCGTGTATTACTGATATCTTATGATGTTTCTTTTTCTGTGTGACTTACTTCAGTTAGAATCATCATACCTGAATCCACTCATTGTGCTGCTAAGGGCCAGATGACACAGATTTCATTGCTGAGTGATATTGCTTTGTAAGTAAATACCACAACTTCTTTATCCATTTTTCACTTTCTGCGATGTTGAACTTGTACTGTAAACGAGGTTCTTGTAAACAGAGCCGTTCCAAACTTTGGGGTGGCTGTGTCTTTTTGATTTTAATTTCCCTAAGCTATAGGACCATAAGTGGAAGTGCCCTAGGTTCTGTTGCTTTGTTTTTTAGATGTTTCAGGAAACACCATACACTTCTCCCGAGTGGTTGTTGGCAATTTACATCCCGCCCATCAGCATAACAAGGCTCCCAGTTCTCCATGGCCTGTCCTGCCTTTCTGGATTTTACACTTTTTTCAGATGGCCCTTTTGACCGGGGGGAAGTGAGACTTCATTGTAGTGCAGATTTCCTTTGCAAGCTTGCTTGGTTGGCCAAAAAGGGCGTATGCGTTTTTTCCTGAATATATTCAGGAAAAAACGCATACGCCCTTTTTGGCCAAGTGCATCATTGTGGACGTTCTGCCTCTTTTCCTATGCTTTCAATGCAATTCCAGTCTACCTCCTGAAATCGGTTTCCTGCAATTCTGCCCCGCTTTCAAGTCCTCTTGGCAGCCTTACTTCAGTCTATTTTTGGACGATAGCTGTCATTTATAACTCTGCAGGTTTGTGAATTACAGTGCCCCTGAGCTCCTTTCTTCAACTCGCTTTCTTTTGAGCTGGCCGCAACACCGCAGGATGGCTTCAGGCTCTAATCTGGTTCCGGTACGGCACGCTGAGCCTTTGGTTATTTCCTCTTCCTGGTGGGAAATGAGAGTTAAATTTGCCCGTCCAGACACCTCCAGCTAGCCTCTCATTGGTTCTCGCTATTCCTGTTCATCTTCCGCAGAAATTGCAAACTGGGCCAAACAGGAGGTTAAAGGCGCTGACTCTCCAAGTGGGGAGAGTGTTAGTAAAGCGTCTGGAATGTTGCACCCGAGTACCAGGGGAGGAAAACTGAGACATATTTGAACACGTCTCCCGTTCACATGGTTGATCATACTTGGGTGCCACATGCATGTTTTAGCTGAAGGAAGAATACCTAAAACCTGGGTAGTTGAAACCCGTGGAATGGGTACCATGCAATATGACTTCAAAGGGTCTTCATTTGCTCACCGAACCTCTCCAATCCTATCACTGCTGCGTTTATGCCCCTGTACACATGCTTGATTCTCTTTCGGAGACATAGCAATCCATAGGTTTTAAGATACTTACTAGTCAGGTACATTCTTAGGCGTTTAATATGCGGTGTTGAGTCCATTTCGTTGAGCAAGGAGTAGCTCTTGTCTATTCCATATTTGGCTCAAGGAACTTTATCTGTGCTCATTTCAATCTCTGGTTTTATGCAACAACCCAACTCACCTTTCCCCTTAAGCAAGCATAAGTTGGTTTTCTAAATTTGAGACCCTGTTCTGTTTTGGAATTCAGTTCCTGTGTAGCCAAGTTTACATTCCGTGTATTACTGATATCTTATGATGTTTCTTTTTCTGTGTGACTTATTTCAGTTAGAATCATCGTACCTGAATCTACTCATTATGCTGCTATGGGCCTGATGACATAGATTTCATTGCTGAGTGATACTGCATTGTACGTAAGTAACACAAGTTCTTTATCCATTTTTCACTTTCTGCGATGTTGAACTTGTACTGTAAACGAGGTTCTTGTAAACAGAGCCATTCCAAACATTGGGGTGGCTGTGTCTTTTTGATTTTAATTTCCCTAAGCTATAGGACCATAAGTGGAAGTGCCCTAGGCTCTGTTGCTTTGTTTTTCAGATGTTTCAGGAAACACCATACACTTCTCCCGAGTGGTTGTTGGCAATTTACATCCCGCCCATCAGCATAACAAGGCTCCCAGTTCTCCATGGCCTGTCCTGCCTTTCTGGATTTTACACTTTTTTCAGATGGCCCTTTTGACCGGGGGGAAGTGAGACTTCATTGTAGTGCAGATTTCCTTTGCAAGCTTGCTTGGTTGGCCAAAAAGTGCGTATGCGTTTTTTCCTGAATATATTCAGGAAAAAACGCATACGCCCTTTTTGGCCAAGTGCATCATTGTGGACGTTCTGCCTCTTTTCCTATGCTTTCAATGCAATTCCAGTCTACCTCCTGAAATCGGTTTCCTGCAATTCTGCCCCGCTTTCAAGTCCTCTTGGCAGCCTTACTTCAGTCTATTTTTGGACGATAGCTGTCATTTATAACTCTGCAGGTTTGTGAATTACAGTGCCCCTGAGCTCCTTTCTTCAACTCGCTTTCTTGTGACCTGGCCGCAACACCGCAGGATGGCTTCAGGACCTAATCTGGTTCCGGCACGGCACGCTGAGCCTTTGGTTAATTCCTCTTCCTGGTGGGAAATGAGAGTTAAATTTGCCCGTCCAGACACCTCCAGCTAGCCTCTCATTGGTTCTCGCTATTCCTGTTCATCTTCCGCAGAAATTGCAAACTGGGCCAAACAGAAGGTTAAAGGGACTGACTCTCCAAGTCGGGAGAGTGTTAGTAAAGCGTCTGGAATGTTGCACCCGAGTACCAGGGTACGAAAACTGAGACATATTTGAACACGTCTCCCGATCACATGGTTGATCATACTCTAGGTTCCACATGCATGTTTTAGCTGAAGGAAGAATACCTTAAACCTGGGTAGTTGAAACCCGTGGAATGGGTACCATGCAATATGACTTCAAAGTGTCTTCCTTTGCGCACCGAACCTCTCCAATCCTATCACTGCTGCGTTTATGCCCCTGTACACATGCTTGATTCTCTTTTGGAGACATAGCAATCCATAGGTTTTAAGATACTTACTAGTCAGGAACATTCTTAGGCGTTTAATATGGGGTGTTGAGTCCATTTCGTTGAGCAAGGAGTAGCTCTTGTCTATTCCATATTTGACTTAAGGAACTTTATCTGTGCTCATTTCAATCTCTGGTTTTATGCAGCACCCCAACTCACCTTTACCCTTAAGCAAGCATAAGTTGGTTTTCTAAATTTGAGACCCTGTTCTGTTCTGTAATTCAGTTCCTGTGTAGCCAAGTTTACATTCCGTGTATTACTGATATCTTATGATGTTTCTTTTTCTGTGTGACTTACTTCAGTTAGAATCATCATACCTGAATCCACTCATTGTGCTGCTAAGGGCCTGATGACACAGATTTCATTGCTGAGTGATACTGCATTGTACGTAAGTACCACAAGTTCTTTATCCATTTTTCACTTTCTGCGATGTTGAACTTGTACTGTAAACGAGGTTCTTGTAAACAGAGCCATTCCAAACTTTGGGGTGGCTGTGTCTTTTTGATTTTAATTTCCCTAAGCTATAGGACCATAAGTGGAAGTGCCCTAGGTTCTGTTGCTTTGTTTTTTAGATGTTTCAGGAAACACCATACACTTCTCCCGAGTGGTTGTTGGCAATTTACATCCCGCCCATCAGCATAACAAGGCTCCCAGTTCTCCATGGCCTGTCCTGCCTTTCTGGATTTTACACTTTTTTCAGATGGCCCTTTTGACCGGGGGGAAGTGAGACTTCATTGTAGTGCAGATTTCCTTTGCAAGCTTGCTTGGTTGGCCAAAAAGGGCGTATGCGTTTTTTCCTGAATATATTCAGGAAAAAACGCATACGCCCTTTTTGGCCAAGTGCATCATTGTGGACGTCCTGCCTCTTTTCCTATGCTTTCAATGCAATTCCAGTCTACCTCCTGAAATCGGTTTCCTGCAATTCTGCCCCGCTTTCAAGTCCTCTTGGCAGCCTTACTTCAGTCTATTTTTGGACGATAGCTGTCATTTATAACTCTGCAGGTTTGTGAATTACAGTGCCCCTGAGCTCCTTTCTTCAACTCGCTTTCTTGTGACCTGGCCGCAACACCGCAGGATGGCTTCAGGACCTAATCTGGTTCCGGCACGGCATGCTGAGCCTTTGGTTAATTCCTCTTCCTGGTGGGAAATGAGAGTTAAATTTGCCCGTCCAGACACCTCCAGCTAGCCTCTCATTGGTTCTCGCTACTCCTGTTCATCTTCCGCAGAAATTGCAAACTGGGCCAAACAGGAGGTTAAAGGGACTGACTCTCCAAGTCGGGAGAGTGTTAGTAAAGCGTCTGGAATGTTGCACCCAAGTACCAGGGTACGAAAACTGAGACATATTTGAACACGTCTCCCGATCACATGGTTGATCATACTTGGGTTCCACATGCATGTTTTAGCTGAAGGAAGAATACCTAAAACCTGGGTAGTTGAAACCCGTGGAATGGGTACCATGCAATATGACTTCAAAGGGTCTTCATTTGCTCACCGAACCTCTCCAATCCTATCACTGCTGCGTTTATGCCCCTGTACACATGCTTGATTCTCTTTTGGAGACATAGCAATCCATAGGTTTTAAGATACTTACTAGTCAGGAACATTCTTAGGCGTTTAATATGGGGTGTTGAGTCCATTTCGTTGAGCAAGGAGTAGCTCTTGTCTATTCCATATTTGGCTTAAGGAACTTTATCTGTGCTCATTTCAATCTCTGGTTTTATGCAGCACCCCAACTCACCTTTACCCTTAAGCAAGCATAAGTTGGTTTTCTAAATTTGAGACCCTGTTCTGTTCTGTAATTCAGTTCCTGTGTAGGCAAGTTTACATTCCATGTATTAGTGATATCTTATGATGTTTCTTTTTCTGTGTGACTTATTTCAGTTAGAATCATCATACCTGAATCCACTCATTGCGATGCTAAGGGCCTGATGACATAGATTTCATTGCTGAGTGATATTGCTTTGTAAGTGAATACCACAACTTCTTTATCCATTTTTCACTTTCTGCGATGTTGAACTTGTACTGTATACGAGGTTCTTGTAAACAGAGCCGTTCCAAACTTTGGGGTGGCTGTGTCTTTTTGATTTTAATTTCCCTAAGCTATAGGACCATAAGTGGAAGTGCCCTAGGCTCTGTTGCTTTGTTTTTTAGATGTTTCAGGAAACACCATACACTTCTCCCAAGTGTCTGTTGGCAATTTACATCCCGCCCATCAGCATAACAAGGCTCCCAGTTCTCAATGGCCTGTTGCCTTTCTGGATTTTACACTTTTTTCAGATGGCCCTTTTGACCGGGGGGAAGTGAGACTTCATTGTAGTGCAGATTTCCTTTGCAAGCTTGCTTGGTTGGCCAAAAAGGGCGTATGCGTTTTTTCCTGAATATATTCAGGAAAAAACGCATACGCCCTTTTTGGCCAAGTGCATCATTGTGGACGTTCTGCCTCTTTTCCTATGCTTTCAATGCAATTCCAGTCTACCTCCTGAAATCGGTTTCCTGCAATTCTGCCCCGCTTTCAAGTCCTCTTGGCAGCCTTACTTCAGTCTATTTTTGGATGATAGCTGTCATTTATAACTCTGCAGGTTTGTGAATTACAGTGCCCCTGAGCTCCTTTCTTCAACTCGCTTTCTTGTGAGCTGGCCGCAACACCGCAGGATGGCTTCAGGCCCTAATCTGGTTCCGGCCCGGCATGCTGAGCCTTTGGTTAATTCCTCTTCCTGGTGGGAAATGAGAGTTAAATTTGCCCATCCAGACACCTCCAGCTAGCCTCTCATTGGTTCTCGCTATTCCTGTTCATCTTCCGCAGAAATTGCAAACTGGGCCAAACAGGAGGTTAAAGGGACTGACTCTCCAAGTCGGGAGAGTGTTAGTAAAGCGTCTGGAATGTTGCACCCGAGTACCAGGGGAGGAAAACTGAGACATATTTGAACACGTCTCCCGTTCACATGGTTGATCATACTCTGGGTTCCACATGCATGTTTTAGCTGAAGGAAGAATACCTTAAACCTGGAGAGTTGAGACCCGTGTAATGGGTACCATGCAATATGACTTCAAAGGGTCTTCATTTGCTCACCGAACCTCTCCAATCCTATCACTGCTGTGTTTATTCCCCTGTACACATGCTTGATTCTCTTTTGGAGACATAGCAATCCATAGGTTTTAAGATACTTACTAGTCAGGTACATTCTTTGGGGTTTAATATGGGGTTTTGAGTCCATTTCGTTGAGCAAGGAGTAGCTCTTGTCTATTCCATATTTGGCTTAAGGAACTTTATCTGTGCTCATTTCAATCTCTGGTTTTATGCAGCACCCCAACTCACCTTTCCCCTTAAGCAAGCATAAGTTGGTTTTCTAAATTTGAGTCCCTGTTCTGTTCTGTAATTCAGTTTCTGTGTAGCCAAGTTTACATTCCGTGTATTACTGATATCTTATGATGTTTCTTTTTCTGTGTGACTTATTTCAGTTAGAATCATCATACCTGAATCCACTCATTGTGATGCTAAGGGCCTGATGACATAGAATTCATTGCTGAGTGATATTGCTTTGTAAGTAAATACCACAACTTCTTTATCCATTTTTCACTTTCTGCGATGTTGAACTTGTACTGTAAACGAGGTTCTTGTAAACAGAGCCGTTCCAAACTTTGGGGTGGCTGTGTCTTTTTGATTTTAATTTCCCTAAGCTATAGGACCATAAGTGGCAGTGCCCTAGGCTCTGTTGCTTTGTTTTTTAGATGTTTCAGGAAACACCATACACTTCTCCCGAGTGTCTGTTGGCAATTTACATCCCGCCCATCAGCATAACAAGGCTCCCAGTTCTCCATGGCCTGTCCTGCCTTTCTGGATTTTACACTTTTTTCAGATGGCCCTTTTGACCGGGGGGAAGTGAGACTTCATTGTAGTGCAGATTTCCTTTGCAAGCTTGCTTGGTTGGCCAAAAAGGGCGTATGCGTTTTTTCCTGAATATATTCAGGAAAAAACGCATACGCCCTTTTTGGCCAAGTGCATCATTGTGGACGTTCTGCCTCTTTTCCTATGCTTTCAATGCAATTCCAGTCTACCTCCTGAAATCGGTTTCCTGCAATTCTGCCCCGCTTTCAAGTCCTCTTGGCAGCCTTACTTCAGTCTATTTTTGGACGATAGCTGTCATTTATAACTCTGCAGGTTTGTGAATTACAGTGCCCCTGAGCTCCTTTGTTCAACTCGCTTTCTTGTGACCTGGCCGCAACACCGCAGGATGGCTTCAGGCCCTAATCTGGTTCCGGTACGGCACGCTGAGCCTTTGGTTATTTCCTCTTCCTGGTGGGAAATGAGAGTTAAATTTGCCCGTCCAGACACCTCCAGCTAGCCTCTCATTGGTTCTCGCTATTCCTGTTCATCTTCCGCAGAAATTGCAAACTGGGCCAAACAGGAGGTTAAAGGCGCTGACTCTCCAAGTGGGGAGAGTGTTAGTAAAGCGTCTGGAATGTTGCACCCGAGTACCAGGGGAGGAAAACTGAGACATATTTGAACACGTCTCCCGTTCACATGGTTGATCATACTTGGGTTCCACATGCATGTTTTAGCTGAAGGAAGAATACCTAAAACCTGGGTAGTTGAAACCCGTGGAATGGGTACCATGCAATATGACTTCAAAGGGTCTTCATTTGCTCACCGAACCTCTCCAATCCTATCACTGCTGCGTTTATGCCCCTGTACACATGCTTGATTCTCTTTTGGAGACATAGCAATCCATAGGTTTTAAGATACTTACTAGTCAGGTACATTCTTAGGCGTTTAATATGCGGTGTTGAGTCCATTTCGTTGAGCAAGGAGTAGCTCTTGTCTATTCCATATTTGGCTTAAGGAACTTTATCTGTGCTCATTTCAATCTCTGGTTTTATGCAGCAACCCAACTCACCTTTACCCTTAAGCAAGCATAAGTTGGTTTTCTAAATTTGAGACCCTGTTCTGTTTTGGAATTCAGTTCCTGTGTAGCCAAGTTTACATTCCGTGTATTACTGATATCTTATGATGTTTCTTTTTCTGTGTGACTTATTTCAGTTAGAATCATCGTACCTGAATCTACTCATTATGCTGCTACGGGCCTGATGACATAGATTTCATTGCTGAGTGATACTGCATTGTACGTAAGTACCACAAGTTCTTTATCCATTTTTCACTTTCTGCGATGTTGAACTTGTACTGTAAACGAGGTTCTTGTAAACAGAGCCGTTCCAAACTTTGGGGTGGCTGTGTCTTTTTGATTTTAATTTCCCTAAGCTATAGGACCATAAGTGGAAGTGCCCTAGGCTCTGTTGCTTTGTTTTTTAGATGTTTCAGGAAACACCATACACTTCTCCCGAGTGGTTGTTGGCAATTTACATCCCGCCCATCAGCATAACAAGGCTCCCAGTTCTCCATGGCCTGTCCTGCCTTTCTGGATTTTACACTTTTTTCAGATGGCCCTTTTGACCGGGGGGAAGTGAGACTTCATTGTAGTGCAGATTTCCTTTGCAAGCTTGCTTGGTTGGCCAAAAAGGGCGTATGCGTTTTTTCCTGAATATATTCAGGAAAAAACGCATACGCCCTTTTTGGCCAAGTGCATCATTGTGGACGTTCTGCCTCTTTTCCTATGCTTTCAATGCAATTCCAGTCTACCTCCTGAAATCGGTTTCCTGCAATTCTGCCCCGCTTTCAAGTCCTCTTGGCAGCCTTACTTCAGTCTATTTTTGGACGATAGCTGTCATTTATAACTCTGCAGGTTTGTGAATTACAGTGCCCCTGAGCTCCTTTCTTCAACTCGCTTTCTTGTGACCTGGCCGCAACACCGCAGGATGGCTTCAGGCCCTAATCTGGTTCCGGCCCGGCATGCTGAGCCTTTGGTTAATTCCTCTTCCTGGTGGGAAATGAGAGTTAAATTTGCCCGTCCAGACACCTCCAGCTAGCCTCTCATTGGTTCTCGCTATTCCTGTTCATCTTCCGCAGAAATTGCAAACTGGGCCAAACAGGAGGTTAAAGGGACTGACTCTCCAAGTCAGGAGAGTGTTAGTAAAGCATCTGGAATGTTGCACCCAAGTACCAGGGGAGGAAAACTGAGACATATTTGAACACGTCTCCCGTTCACATGGTTGATCATACTCTGGGTTCCACATGCATGTTTAAGCTGAAGGAAGAATACCTTAAACCTGGAGAGTTGAGACCCGTGTAATGGGTACCATGCAATATAACTTCAAAGGGTCTTCATTTGCTCACCGAACCTCTCGAATCCTATCACTGCTGCGTTTATGCCCCTGTACACATGCTTGATTCTCTTTCGGAGACATAGCAATCCATAGGTTTTAAGATACTTACTAGTCAGGTACATTCTTAGGCGTTTAATATGCGGTGTTGAGTCCATTTCGTTGAGCAAGGAGTAGCTCTTGTCTATTCCATATTTGACTTAAGGAACTTTATCTGTGCTCATTTCAATCTCTGGTTTTATGCAGCACCCCAACTCACCTTTACCCTTAAGCAAGCATAAGTTGGTTTTCTAAATTTGAGACCCTGTTCTGTTCTGTAATTCAGTTCCTGTGTAGCCAAGTTTACATTCCGTGTATTACTGATATCTTATGATGTTTCTTTTTCTGTGTGACTTATTTCAGTTAGAATCATCATACCTGAATCCACTCATTGTGCTGCTACGGGCCTGATGACACAGATTTCATTGCTGAGTGATATTGCTTTGTCAGTAAATACCACAACTTCTTTATCCATTTTTCACTTTCTGCGATGTTGAACTTGTACTGTAAACGAGGTTCTTGTAAACAGAGCCGTTCCAAACTTTGGGGTGGCTGTGTCTTTTTGATTTTAATTTCCCAAGCTATAGGACCATAAGTGGAAGTGCCCTAGGTTCTGTTGCTTTGTTTTTTAGATGTTTCAGGAAACACCATACACTTCTCCCGAGTGGTTGTTGGCAATTTACATCCCGCCCATCAGCATAACAAGGCTCCCAGTTCTCCATGGCCTGTCCTGCCTTTCTGGATTTTACACTTTTTTCAGATGGCCCTTTTGACCGGGGGGAAGTGAGACTTCATTGTAGTGCAGATTTCCTTTGCAAGCTTGCTTGGTTGGCCAAAAAGGGCGTATGCGTTTTTTACTGAATATATTCAGGAAAAAACGCATACGCCCTTTTTGGCCAAGTGCATCATTGTGGACGTTCTGCCTCTTTTCCTATGCTTTCAATGCAATTCCAGTCTACCTCCTGAAATCGGTTTCCTGCAATTCTGCCCCGCTTTCAAGTCCTCTTGGCAGCCTTACTTCAGTCTATTTTTGGACGATAGCTGTCATTTATAACTCTGCAGGTTTGTGAATTACAGTGCCCCTGAGCTCCTTTGTTCAACTCGCTTTCTTGTGACCTGGCCGCAACACCGCAGGATGGCTTCAGGCCCTAATCTGGTTCCGGTACGGCACGCTGAGCCTTTGGTTATTTCCTCTTCCTGGTGGGAAATGAGAGTTAAATTTGCCCGTCCAGACACCTCCAGCTAGCCTCTCATTGGTTCTCGCTATTCCTGTTCATCTTCCGCAGAAATTGCAAACTGGGCCAAACAGGAGGTTAAAGGCGCTGACTCTCCAAGTGGGGAGAGTGTTAGTAAAGCGTCTGGAATGTTGCACCCGAGTACCAGGGGAGGAAAACTGAGACATATTTGAACACGTCTCCCGTTCACATGGTTGATCATACTTGGGTTCCACATGCATGTTTTAGCTGAAGGAAGAATACCTAAAACCTGGGTAGTTGAAACCCGTGGAATGGGTACCATGCAATATGACTTCAAAGGGTCTTCATTTGCTCACCGAACCTCTCCAATCCTATCACTGCTGCGTTTATGCCCCTGTACACATGCTTGATTCTCTTTTGGAGACATAGCAATCCATAGGTTTTAAGATACTTACTAGTCAGGTACATTCTTAGGCGTTTAATATGCGGTGTTGAGTCCATTTCGTTGAGCAAGGAGTAGCTCTTGTTTATTCCATATTTGGCTTAAGGAACTTTATCTGTGCTCATTTCAATCTCTGGTTTTATGCAGCACCCCAACTCACCTTTACCCTTAAGCAAGCATAAGTTGGTTTTCTAAATTTGAGACCCTGTTCTGTTTTGGAATTCAGTTCCTGTGTAGCCAAGTTTACATTCCGTGTATTACTGATATCTTATGATGTTTCTTTTTCTGTGTGACTTATTTCAGTTAGAATCATCGTACCTGAATCTACTCATTATGCTGCTACGGGCCTGATGACATAGATTTCATTGCTGAGTGATACTGCATTGTACGTAAGTACCACAAGTTCTTTATCCATTTTTCACTTTCTGCGATGTTGAACTTGTACTGTAAACGAGGTTCTTGTAAACAGAGCCGTTCCAAACTTTGGGGTGGCTGTGTCTTTTTGATTTTAATTTCCCTAAGCTATAGGACCATAAGTGGAAGTGCCCTAGGCTCTGTTGCTTTGTTTTTTAGATGTTTCAGGAAACACCATACACTTCTCCCGAGTGGTTGTTGGCAATTTACATCCCGCCCATCAGCATAACAAGGCTCCCAGTTCTCCATGGCCTGTCCTGCCTTTCTGGATTTTACACTTTTTTCAGATGGCCCTTTTGACCGGGGGGAAGTGAGACTTCATTGTAGTGCAGATTTCCTTTGCAAGCTTGCTTGGTTGGCCAAAAAGGGCGTATGCGTTTTTTCCTGAATATATTCAGGAAAAAACGCATACGCCCTTTTTGGCCAAGTGCATCATTGTGGACGTTCTGCCTCTTTTCCTATGCTTTCAATGCAATTCCAGTCTACCTCCTGAAATCGGTTTCCTGCAATTCTGCCCCGCTTTCAAGTCCTCTTGGCAGCCTTACTTCAGTCTATTTTTGGACGATAGCTGTCATTTATAACTCTGCAGGTTTGTGAATTACAGTGCCCCTGAGCTCCTTTCTTCAACTCGCTTTCTTGTGACCTGGCCGCAACACCGCAGGATGGCTTCAGGACCTAATCTGGTTCCGGCACGGCACACTGAGCCTTTGGTTAATTCCTCTTCCTGGTGGGAAATGAGAGTTAAATTTGCCCGTCCAGACACCTCCAGCTAGCCTCTCATTGGTTCTCGCTATTCCTGTTCATCTTCCGCAGAAATTGCAAACTGGGCCAAACAGGAGGTTAAAGGGACTGACTCTCCAAGTCAGGAGAGTGTTAGTAAAGCGTCTGGAATGTTGCACCCAAGTACCAGGGTACGAAAACTGAGACATATTTGAACACGTCTCCCGATCACATGGTTGATCATACTCTAGGTTCCACATGCATGTTTTAGCTGAAGGAAGAATACCTTAAACCTGGGTAGTTGAAACCCGTGGAATGGGTACCATGCAATATGACTTCAAAGGGTCTTCATTTGCTCACCGAACCTCTCCAATCCTATCACTGCTGCGTTTATGCCCCTGTACACATGCTTGATTCTCTTTTGGAGACATAGCAATCCATAGGTTTTAAGATACTTACTAGTCAGGAACATTCTTAGGCGTTTAATATGGGGTGTTGAGTCCATTTCGTTGAGCAAGGAGTAGCTCTTGTCTATTCCATATTTGGCTTAAGGAACTTTATCTGTGCTCATTTCAATCTCTGGTTTTATGCAGCACCCCAACTCACCTTTCCCCTTAAGCAAGCATAAGTTGGTTTTCTAAATTTGAGACCCTGTTCTGTTCTGTAATTCAGTTCCTGTGTAGGCAAGTTTACATTCCGTGTATTAGTGATATCTTATGATGTTTCTTTTTCTGTGTGACTTATTTCAGTTAGAATCATCATACATGAATCCACTCATTGCGATGCTAAGGGCCTGATGACATAGATTTCATTGCTGAGTGATATTGCTTTGTAAGTGAATACCACAACTTCTTTATCCATTTTTCACTTTCTGCGATGTTGAACTTGTACTGTAAACGAGGTTTTTGTAAACAGAGCCGTTCCAAACTTTGGGGTGGTTGTGTCTTTTTGATTTTAATTTCCCTAAGCTATAGGACCATAAGTGGAAGTGCCCTAGGCTCTGTTGCTTTGTTTTTTAGATGTTTCAGGAAACACCATACACTTCTCCCAAGTGTCTGTTGGCCATTTACATCCCGCCCATCAGCATAACAAGGCTCCCAGTTCTCAATGGCCTGTTGCCTTTCTGGATTTTACACTTTTTTCAGATGGCCCTTTTGACCGGGGGGAAGTGAGACTTCATTGTAGTGCAGATTTCCTTTGCAAGCTTGCTTGGTTGGCCAAAAAGGGCGTATGCGTTTTTTCCTGAATATATTCAGGAAAAAACGCATACGCCCTTTTTGGCCAAGTGCATCATTGTGGACGTTCTGCCTCTTTTCCTATGCTTTCAATGCAATTCCAGTCTACCTCCTGAAATCGGTTTCCTGCAATTCTGCCCCGCTTTCAAGTCCTCTTGGCAGCCTTACTTCAGTCTATTTTTGGACGATAGCTGTCATTTATAACTCTGCAGGTTTGTGAATTACAGTGCCCCTGAGCTCCTTTCTTCAACTCGCTTTCTTGTGACCTGGCCGCAACACCGCAGGATGGCTTCAGGCCCTAATCTGGTTCCGGCACGGCACGCTGAGCCTTTGGTTATTTCCTCTTCCTGGTGGGAAATGAGAGTTAAATTTGCCCGTCCAGACATCTCCAGCTAGTCTCTCATTGGTTCTCGCTATTCCTGTTCATCTTCCGCAGAAATTGCAAACTGGGCCAAACAGGAGGTTAAAGGGACTGACTCTCCAAGTGGGGAGAGTGTTAGTAAAGCGTCTGGAATGTTGCACCCGAGTACCAGGGTACGAAAACTGAGACATATTTGAACACGTCTCCCGATCACATGGTTGATCATACTCTAGGTTCCACATGCATGTTTTAGCTGAAGGAAGAATACCTTAAACCTGGGTAGTTGAAACCCGTGGAATGGGTACCATGCAATATGACTTCAAAGGGTCTTCATTTGCTCACCGAACCTCTCCAATCCTATCACTGCTGCGTTTATGCCCCTGTACACATGCTTGATTCTCTTTCGGAGACATAGCAATCCATAGGTTTTAAGATACTTACTAGTCAGGTACATTCTTAGGCGTTTAATATGCAGTGTTGAGTCCATTTCGTTGAGCAAGGAGTAGCTCTTGTCTATTCCATATTTGACTTAAGGAACTTTATCTGTGCTCATTTCAATCTCTGGTTTTATGCATCACCCCAACTCACCTTTACCCTTAAGCAAGCATAAGTTGGTTTTCTAAATTTGAGTCCCTGTTCTGTTCTGTAATTCAGTTCCTGTGTAGCCAAGTTTACATTCCGTGTATTACTGATATCTTATGATGTTTCTTTTTCTGTGTGACTTACTTCAGTTAGAATCATCATACCTGAATCCACTCATTGTGCTGCTAAGGGCCTGATGACACAGATTTCATTGCTGAGTGATATTGCTTTGTAAGTAAATACCACAACTTCTTTATCCATTTTTCACTTTCTGCGATGTTGAACTTGTACTGTAAACGAGGTTCTTGTAAACAGAGCTGTTCCAAACTTTGGGGTGGCTGTGTCTTTTTGATTTTAATTTCCCTAAGCTATATGACCATAAGTGGAAGTGCCCTAGGTTCTGTTGCTTTGTTTTTTAGATGTTTCAGGAAACACCATACACTTCTCCCGAGTGGTTGTTGGCAATTTACATCCCGCCCATCAGCATAACAAGGCTCCCAGTTCTCCATGGCCTGTCCTGCCTTTCTGGATTTTACACTTTTTTCAGATGGCCCTTTTGACCGGGGGGAAGTGAGACTTCATTGTAGTGCAGATTTCCTTTGCACGCTTGCTTGGTTGGCCAAAAAGGGCGTATGCGTTTTTTCCTGAATATATTCAGGAAAAAACGCATACGCCCTTTTTGGCCAAGTGCATCATTGTGGACGTTCTGCCTCTTTTCCTATGCTTTCAATGCAATTCCAGTCTACCTCCTGAAATCGGTTTCCTGCAATTCTGCCCCGCTTTCAAGTCCTCTTGGCAGCCTTACTTCAGTCTATTTTTGGACGATAGCTGTCATTTATAACTCTGCAGGTTTGTGAATTACAGTGCCCCTGAGCTCCTTTCTTCAACTCGCTTTCTTGTGACCTGGACGCAACACCGCAGGATGACTTCAGGCCCTAATCTGGTTCCGGCACGGCACGCTGAGCCTTTGGTTATTTCCTCTTCCTGGTGGGAAATGAGAGTTAAATTTGCCCGTCCAGACACCTCCAGCTAGCCTCTCATTGGTTCTCGCTATTCCTGTTCATCTTCCGCGGAAATTGCAAACTGGGCCAAACAGAAGGTTAAAGGCGCTGACTCTCCAAGTCAGGAGAGTGTTAGTAAAGCGTCTGGAATGTTGCACCCAAGTACCAGGGTACGAAAACTGAGACATATTTGAACACGTCTCCCGATCACATGGTTGATCATACTCTAGGTTCCACATGCATGTTTTAGCTGAAGGAAGAATACCTTAAACCTGGGTAGTTGAAACCCGTGGAATGGGTACCATGCAATATGACTTCAAAGGGTCTTCATTTGCTCACCGAACCTCTCCAATCCTATCACTGCTGCGTTTATGCCCCTGTACACATGCTTGATTCTCTTTTGGAGACATAGCAATCCATAGGTTTTAAGATACTTACTAGTCAGGAACATTCTTAGGCGTTTAATATGGGGTGTTGAGTCCAGTTCGTTGAGCAAGGAGTAGCTCTTGTCTATTCCATATTTGGCTTAAGGAACTTTATCTGTGCTCATTTCAATCTCTGGTTTTATGCAGCACCCCAACTCACCTTTCCCCTTAAGCAAGCATAAGTTGGTTTTCTAAATTTGAGACCCTGTTCTGTTCTGTAATTCAGTTCCTGTGTAGCCAAGTTTACATTCCGTGTATTAGTGATATCTTATGATGTTTCTTTTTCTGTGTGACTTATTTCAGTTAGAATCATCATACCTGAATCCACTCATTGCGATGCTAAGGGCCTGATGACATAGATTTCATTGCTGAGTGATATTGCTTTGTAAGTAAATACCACAACTTCTTTATCCATTTTTCACTTTCTGCGATGTTGAACTTGTACTGTAAACGAGGTTCTTGTAAACATAGCCGTTCCAAACTTTGGGGTGGCTGTGTCTTTTTGATTTTAATTTCCCTAAGCTATAGGACCATAAGTGGAAGTGCCCTAGGCTCTGTTGCTTTGTTTTTTAGATGTTTCAGGAAACACCATACACTTCTCCCAAGTGTCTGTTGGCAATTTACATCCCGCCCATCAGCATAACAAGGCTCCCAGTTCTCAATGGCCTGTTGCCTTTCTGGATTTTACACTTTTTTCAGATGACCCTTTTGACCGGGGGGAAGTGAAACTTCATTGTAGTGCAGATTTCCTTTGCAAGCTTGCTTGGTTGGCCAAAAAGGGCGTATGCGTTTTTTCCTGAATATATTCAGGAAAAAACGCATACGCCCTTTTTGGCCAAGTGCATCATTGTGGACGTTCTGCCTCTTTTCCTATGCTTTCAATGCAATTCCAGTCTACCTCCTGAAATCGGTTTCCTGCAATTCTGCCCCGCTTTCAAGTCCTCTTGGCAGCCTTACTTCAGTCTATTTTTGGATGATAGCTGTCATTTATAACTCTGCAGGTTTGTGAATTACAGTGCCCCTGAGCTCCTTTCTTCAACTCACTTTCTTGTGAGCTGGCCGCAACACCGCAGGATGGCTTCAGGCCCTAATCTGGTTCCGGTACGGCACTCTGAGCCTTTGTTTATTTCCTCTTCCTGGTGGGAAATGAGAGTTAAATTTGCCCGTCCAGACACCTCCAGCTAGCCTCTCATTGGTTCTCGCTATTCCTGTTCATCTTCCGCAGAAATTGCAAACTGGGCCAAACAGGAGGTTAAAGGCGCTGACTCTCCAAGTGGGGAGAGTGTTAGTAAAGCGTCTGGAATGTTGCACCCGAGTACCAGGGGAGGAAAACTGAGACATATTTGAACACGTCTCCCGTTCACATGGTTGATCATACTTGGGTTCCACATGCATGTTTTAGCTGAAGGAAGAATACCTAAAACCTGGGTAGTTGAAACCCGTGGAATGGGTACCATGCAATATGACTTCAAAGGGTCTTCATTTGCTCACCGAACCTCTCCAATCCCATCACTGCTGCGTTTATGCCCCTGTACACATGCTTGATTCTCTTTTGGAGACATAGCAATCCATAGGTTTTAAGATACTTACTAGTCAGGTACATTCTTAGGCGTTTAATATGCGGTGTTGAGTCCATTTCATTGAGCAAGGAGTAGCTCTTGTCTATTCCATATTTGGCTTAAGGAACTTTATCTGTGCTCATTTCAATCTCTGGTTTTATGCAGCAACCCAACTCACCTTTCCCCTTAAGCAAGCATAAGTTGGTTTTCTAAATATGAGACCTTGTTCTGTTTTGGAATTCAGTTCCTGTGTAGCCAAGTTTACATTCCGTGTATTACTGATATCTTATGATGTTTCTTTTTCTGTGTGACTTATTTCAGTTAGAATCATCGTACCTGAATCCACTCATTGTGCTGCTAAGGGCCTGATGACACAGATTTCATTGCTGAGTGATATTGCTTTGTAAGTAAATACCACAACTTCTTTATCCATTTTTCACTTTCTGTGATGTTGAACTTGTACTGTAAACGAGGTTCTTGTAAACAGAGCCGTTCCAAACTTTGGGGTGGCTGTGTCTTTTTGATTTTAATTTCCCTAAGCTATAGGACCATAAGTGGAAGTGCCCTAGGTTCTGTTGCTTTGTTTTTTAGTTGTTTCAGGAAACACCATTCACTTCTCCCGAGTGGTTGTTGGCAATTTACATCCCGCCCATCAGCATAACAAGGCTCCCAGTTCTCCATGGCCTGTCCTGCCTTTCTGGATTTTACACTTTTTTCAGATGGCCCTTTTGCCCTGGGGGAAGTGAGACTTCATTGTAGTGCAGATTTCCTTTGCAAGCTTGCTTGGTTGGCCAAAAAGGGCGTATGCGTTTTTTTCCTGAATATATTCAGGAAAAAACGCATACGCCCTTTTTGGCCGAGTGCATCATTGTGGACGTTCTGCCTCTTTTCCTATGCTTTCAATGCAATTCCAGTCTACCTCCTGAAATCGGTTTCCTGCAATTCTGCCCCGCTTTCAAGTCCTCTTGGCAGCCTTACTTCAGTCTATTTTTGGACGATAGCTGTCATTTATAACTCTGCAGGTTTGTGAATTACAGTGCCCCTGAGCTCCTTTCTTCAACTCGCTTTCTTGTGACCTGGCCGCAACACCGCAGGATGGCTTCAGGCCCTAATCTGGTTCCGGTACGGCACGCTGAGCCTTTGGTTATTTCCTCTTCCTGGTGGGAAATGAGAGTTAAATTTGCCCGTCCAGACACCTCCAGCTAGTCTCTCATTGGTTCTCGCTATTCCTGTTCATCTTCCGCAGAAATTGCAAACTGGGCCAAACAGGAGGTTAAAGGCGCTGACTCTCCAAGTGGGGAGAGTGTTAGTAAAGCGTCTGGAATGTTGCACCCGAGTACCAGGGGAGGAAAACTGAGACATATTTGAACACGTCTCCCGTTCACATGGTTGATCATACTTGGGTTCCACATGCATGTTTTAGCTGAAGGAAGAATACCTTAAACCTGGAGAGTTAAGACCCGTGTAATGGGTACCATGCAATATGACTTCAAAGGGTCTTCATTTGCTCACCGAACCTCTCCAATCCTATCACTGCTGCGTTTATGCCCCTGTACACATGCTTGATTCTCTTTCGGAGACATAGCAATCCATAGGTTTTAAGATACTTACTAGTCAGGTACATTCTTAGGCGTTTAATATGCGGTGTTGAGTCCATTTCGTTGAGCAAGGAGTAGCTCTTGTCTATTCCATATTTGACTTAAGGAACTTTATCTGTGCTCATTTCAATCTCTGGTTTTATGCAGCACCCCAACTCACCTTTCCCCTTAAGCAAGCATAAGTTGGTTTTTTAAATTTGAGACCCTGTTCTGTTCTGTAATTCAGTTCCTGTGTAGCCAAGTTTACATTCCGTGTATTACTGATATCTTATGATGTTTCTTTTTCTGTGTGACTTACTTCAGTTAGAATCATCATACCTGAATCCACTCATTGTGCTGCTAAGGGCCTGATGACACAGATTTCATTGCTGAGTGATATTGCTTTGTAAGTAAATACCACAACTTCTTTATCCATTTTTCACTTTCTGCGATGTTGAACTTGTACTGTAAACGAGGTTCTTGTAAACAGAGCCGTTCCAAACTTTGGGGTGGCTGTGTGTTTTTGATTTTAATTTCCCTAAGCTATAGGACCATAAGTGGCAGTGCCCTAGGCTCTGTTGCTTTGTTTTTTAGATGTTTCAGGAAACACCATACACTTCTCCGGAGTGTCTGTTGGCAATTTACATCCCGCCCATCAGCATAACAAGGCTCCCAGTTCTCCATGGCCTGTCCTGCCTTTCTGGATTTTACACTTTTTTCAGATGGCCCTTTTGACCGGGTGAAGTGAGACTTCATTGTAGTGCAGATTTCCTTTGCAAGCTTGCTTGGTTGGCCAAAAAGGGCGTATGCGTTTTTTCCTGAATATATTCAGGAAAAAACGCATACGCCCTTTTTGGCCAAGTGCATCATTGTGGACGTTCTGCCTCTTTTCCTATGCTTTCAATGCAATTCCAGTCTACCTCCTGAAATCGGTTTCCTGCAATTCTGCCCCGCTTTCAAGTCCTCTTGGCAGCCTTACTTCAGTCTATTTTTGGACGATAGCTGTCATTTATAACTCTGCAGGTTTGTGAATTACAGTGCCCCTGAGCTCCTTTCTTCAACTCGCTTTCTTGTGACCTGGCCGCAACACCGCAGGATGGCTTCAGGCCCTAATCTGGTTCCGGCCCGGCACGCTGAGCCTTTGGTTAATTCCTCTTCCTGGTGGGAAATGAGAGTTAAATTTGCCCGTCCAGACACCTCCAGCTAGCCTCTCATTGGTTCTCACTATTCCTGTTCATCTTCCGCAGAAATTGCAAACTGGGCCAAACAGGAGGTTAAAGGGACTGACTCTCCAAGTGGGGAGAGTGTTAGTAAAGCGTCTGGAATGTTGCACCCGAGTACCAGGGGAGGAAAACTGAGACATATTTGAACACGTCTCCCGATCACATGGTTGATCATACTCTAGGTTCCATATGCATGTTTTAGCTGAAGGAAGAATACCTTAAACCTGGGTAGTTGAAACCGGTGGAATGGGTACCATGCAATATGACTTCAAAGGGTCTTCATTTGCTCACCGAACCTCTCCAATCCTATCACTGCTGCGTTTATGCCCCTGTACACATGCTTGATTCTCTTTCGGAGACATAGAAATCCATAGGTTTTAAGATACTTACAAGTCAGGTACATTCTTAGGCGTTTAATATGCGGTGTTGAGTCCATTTCGTTGAGCAAGGAGTAGCTCTTGTCTATTCCATATTTGGCTTAAGGAACTTTATCTGTGCTCATTTCAATCTCTGGTTTTATGCAGCACCCCAACTCACCTTTACCCTTAAGCAAGCATAAGTTGTTTTTCTAAATTTGAGACCCTGTTCTGTTCTGTAATTCAGTTCCTGTGTAGCCAAGTTTCCATTCCGTGTATTACTGATATCTTATGATGTTTCTTTTTCTGTGTGACTTATTTCAGTTAGAATCATCATACCTGAATCCACTCATTGTGCTGCTAAGGGCCTGATGACACAGATTTCATTGCTGAGTGATATTGCTTTGTAAGTAAATACCACAACTTCTTTATCCATTTTTCACTTTCTGCGATGTTGAACTTGTACTGTAAACGAGCTTCTTGTAAACAGAGGCGTCCCAAACTTTGGGGTGGCTGTGTCTTTTTGATTTTAATTTCCCTCAGGTATAGGACCATATGTGGCAGTGCCCTAGGCTCTGTTGCTTTGTTTTTTAGATGTTTCAGGAAACACCATACACTTCTCCCAAGTGTCTGTTGGCAATTTACATCCCGCCCATCAGCATAACAAGGCTCCCAGTTCTCCATGGCCTGTCCTGCCTTTCTGGATTTTACACTTTTTTCAGATGGCCCTTTTGACCGGGGGGAAGTGAGACTTCATTGTAGTGCAGATTTCCTTTGCAAGCTTGCTTGGTTGGCCAAAAAGGGCGTATGCGTTATTTCCTGAATATATTCAGGAAAAAACGCATACGCCCTTTTTGGCCAAGTGCATCATTGTGGACGTTCTGCCTCTTTTCCTATGCTTTCAATGCAATTCCAGTCTACCTCCTGAAATCGGTTTCCTGCAATTCTGCCCCGCTTTCAAGTCCTCTTGGCAGCCTTACTTCAGTCTATTTTTGGACGATAGCTGTCATTTATAACTCTGCAGGTTTGTGAATTACAGTGCCCCTGAGCTCCTTTCTTCAACTTGCTTTCTTGTGACCTGGCCGCAACACCGCAGGATGGCTTCAGGCCCTAATCTGGTTCCGGCACAGCACGCTGAGCCTTTGGTTATTTCCTCTTCCTGGTGGGAAATGAGAGTTAAATTTGCCCGTCCAGACACCTCCAGCTAGTCTCTCATTGGTTCTCGCTATTCCTGTTCTTCTTCCGCAGAAATTGCAAACTGGGCCAAACAGGAGGTTAAAGGCGCTGACTCTCCAAGTGGGGAGAGTGTTAGTGAAGCGTCTGGAATGTTGCACCCGAGTACCAGGGGAGGAAAACTGAGACATATTTGAACACGTCTCCCGTTCACATGGTTGATCATACTTGGGTTCCACATGCATGTTTTAGCTGAAGGAAGAATACCTTAAACCTGGAGAGTTGAGACCCGTGTAATGGGTACCATGCAATATGACTTCAAAGGGTCTTCATTTGCTCACCGAACCTCTCCAATCCTATCACTGCTGCGTTTATGCCCCTGTACACATGCTTGATTCTCTTTTGGAGACATAGCAATCCATAGGTTTTAAGATACTTACTAGTCAGGTACATTCTTAGGCGTTTAATATGCGGTGTTGAGTCCATTTCGTTGAGCAAGGAGTAGCTCTTGTCTATTCCATATTTGACTTAAGGAACTTTATCTGTGCTCATTTCAATCTCTGGTTTTATGCAGCACCCCAACTCACCTTTACCCTTAAGCAAGCATAAGTTGGTTTTCTAAATTTGAGACCCTGTTCTGTTCTGTAATTCAGTTCCTGTGTAGCCAAGTTTACATTCCGTGTATTACTGATACCTTATGATGTTTCTTTTTCTGTGTGACTTAGTTCAGTTAGAATCATCATACCTGAATCCACTCATTGTGATGCTAAGGGCCTGATGACATAGATTTCATTGCTGAGTGATATTGCTTTGTAAGTAAATACCACAACTTCTTTATCCATTTTTCACTTTCTGCGATGTTGAACTTGTACTGTAAACGAGGCTCTTGTAAACAGAGGCGTCCCAAACTTTGGGGTGGCTGTGTCTTTTTGATTTTAATTTCCCTAAGCTATAGGACCATAAGTGGCAGTGCCCTAGGCTCTGTTGCTTTGTTTTTTAGATGTTTCAGGAAACACCATACACTTCTCCCAAGTGTCTGTTGGCAATTTACATCCCGCCCATCAGCATAACAAGGCTCCCAGTTCTCCATGACCTGTCCTGCCTTTCGGGATTTTACACTTTTTTCAGATGGCCCTTTTGACCGGGGGGAAGTGAGACTTCATTGTAGTGCAGATTTCCTTTGCAAGCTTGCTTGGTTGGCCAAAAAGGGCGTATGCGTTATTTCCTGAATATATTCAGGAAAAAACGCATACGCCCTTTTTGGCCAAGTGCATCATTGTGGACGTTCTGCCTCTTTTCCTATGCTTTCAATGCAATTCCAGTCTACCTCCTGAAATCGGTTTCCTGCAATTCTGCCCCGCTTTCAAGTCCTCTTGGCAGCCTTACTTCAGTCTATTTTTGGACGATAGCTGTCATTTATAACTCTGCAGGTTTGTGAATTACAGTGCCCCTGAGCTCCTTTCTTCAACTCGCTTTCTTGTGACCTGGCCGCAACACCGCAGGATGGCTTCAGGCCCTAATCTGGTTCCGGCCCGGCATGCTGAGCCTTTGGTTAATTCCTCTTCCTGGTGGGAAATGAGAGTTAAATTTGCCCGTCCAGACACCTCCAGCTAGCCACTCATTGGTTCTCGCTATTCCTGTTCATCTTCCGCAGAAATTGCAAACTGGGCCAAACAGGAGGTTAAAGGGACTGACTCTCCAAGTGGGGAGAGTGTTAGTAAAGCGTCTGGAATGTTGCACCCGAGTACCAGGGGAGGAAAACTGAGACATATTTGAACACGTCTCCCGATCACATGGTTGATCATACTCTAGGTTCCACATGCATGTTTTAGCTGAAGGAAGAATACCTTAAACCTGGGTAGTTGAAACCCGTGGAATGGGTACCATGCAATATGACTTCAAAGGGTCTTCATTTGCTCACCGAACCTCTCCAATCCTATCACTGCTGCGTTTATGCCCCTGTACACATGCTTGATTCTCTTTTGGAGACATAGCAATTCTTAGGTTTTAAGATACTTACAAGTCAGGTACATTCTTAGGCGTTTAATATGCGGTGTTGAGTCCATTTCGTTGAGCAAGGAGTAGCTCTTGTCTATTCCATATTTGGCTTAAGGAACTTTATCTGTGCTCATTTCAATCTCTGGT
>NW_027193063.1:0-95000 GCF_949987515.2 Delphinus delphis
TAGACTGAAGTAAGGCTGCCAAGAGGACTTGAAAGCGGGGCAGAATTGCAGGAAACCGATTTCAGGAGGTAGACTGGAATTGCATTGAAAGCATAGGAAAAGAGGCAGAACGTCCACAATGATGCACTTGGCCAAAAAGGGCGTATGCGTTTTTTCCTGAATATATTCAGGAAAAAACGCATACGCCCTTTTTGGCCAACCAAGCAAGCTTGCAAAGGAAATCTGCACTACAATGAAGTCTCACTTCCCCCCGGTCAAAAGGGCCATCTGAAAAAAGTGTAAAATCCAGAAAGGCAGGACAGGCCATGGAGAACTGGGAGCCTTGTTATGCTGATGGGCAGGATGTAAATTGCCAACAACCACTCGGGAGAAGTGTATGGTGTTTCCTGAAACATCTAAAATACAAAGCAAAAGAGCCTAGGGCACTTCCACTTATGGTCCTATAGCTTAGCGAAATTAAAATCAAAAAGATACAGCCACCCCAAAGTTTGGGATGCCTCTGTTTACAAGAACCTCATTTACAGTACAAGTTCAACATCGCAGAAAGTGAGAAATGGAGAAAGAAGTTGTGGTATTTACTTACAAAGCAATATCACTCAGCAATGAAATCTGTGTCATTAGGCCCTTAGCAACACAATGAGTGGATTCAGGTATGATGATTCTAACTGAAATAAGTCACACAGAAAAAGAAACATCATAAGATATCACTAATACACGGAATGTAAACTTGGCTACACAGGAACTGCATTCCAAAACAGAACAGGGTCTCAAATTTAGAAAACCAACTTATGCTTGCTTAAGGGGAAAGGTGAGTTGGGGTGCTGCATAAAACCAGAGATTGAAATGAGCACAGATAAAGTTCCTTAAGCCAAATATGGAATAGACAAGAGCTACTCCTTGCTCAACGAAATGGACTCAAAACCCCATATTAAACGCCTAAGAATGTACCTGACTAGTAAGTATCTTAAAACCTATGGATTGCTATGTCTCCAAAAGAGAATCAAGCATGTGTACAGGGGCATAAACGCAGCAGTGATAGGATTGGAGAGGTTCGGTGAGCAAATGAAGACCCTTTGAAGTCATATTGTATGGTACCCATTACACGGGTCTCAACTCTCCAGGTTTAAGGTATTCTTCCTTCAGCTAAAACATGCATGTGGAACCCAGAGTATGATCAACCATGTGAACGGGTGACGTGTTCAAATATGTCTCAGTTTTCGTACCCTGGTACTCGGGTGCAACATTCCAGACGCTTTACTAACACTCTCCCGACTTGGAGAGTCAGTCCCTTTAACCTCCTGTTTGGCCTAGTTTGCAATTTCTGTGGAAGATGAACAGGAATAGCGAGAACCAATGAGAGACTAGCTGGAGGTGTCTGGATGGGCAAATTTAACTCTCATTTCCCACCAGGAAGAGGAATTAACCAAAGGCTCAGCGTGCCGTGCCGGAACCAGATTAGGGCCTGAAGACATCCTGCGGTGTTGCGGCCAGGTCACAAGAAAGCGAGTTGAAGAAAGGAGCTCAGGGACACTGTAATTCACAAACCTGCAGAGTTATAAATGACAGCTATCGTCCAAAAATACACTGACGTAAGGCTGCCAAGAGGACTTGAAAGCGGGGCAGAATTGCAGGAAACCGATTTCAGGAGGTAGACTGGAATTGCATTGAAAGCATAGGAAAAGAGGCAGAACGTCCACAATGATGCACTTGGACAAAAATGGCGTATGTGTTTTTTCCTGAATATATTCAGGAAAAAACGCATACGCCCTTTTTGGCCAACCAAGCAAACTTGCAAAGGAAATCTGCACTACAATGAAGTCTCACTTCCCCCCGGACAAAAGGGCCATCTGAAAAAAGGGTAAAATCCAGAAAGGCAGGACAAGCCATGGAGAACTGGGAGCCTTGTTATGCTGATGGGCGGGATGTAAATTGCCAACAGACACTCCGGAGAAGTGTATAGTGTTTCCTTAAACATCTAAAAAACAAAGCAACAGAGCCTATGGCACTGCCACTTATGGTCCTATAGCTTAGGGAAATTAAAATCAAAAAGACACAGCCACCCCAAAGTTTGGGACGCCTCTGTTTACAAGAACCTCGTTTACAGTACAAGTTCAACATCGCAGAAATTGAAAAATGGATAAAGAAGTTGTGGTATTTACTTACAAAGCAATATCACTCAGCAATGAAATCTATGTCATCAGGGCCTTAGCAACACAATGAGTGGATTCAGGTATGATGATTCTAACTGAAATAAGTCACACAGAAAAAGAAACATCATAAGATATCAGTAATACACGGAATGGAAACTTGGCTACACAGGAACTGAATTACAGAACAGAACAGGGTCTCAAATTTAGAAAACCAACTTATGCTTGCTTAAGGGGAAAGGTGAGTTGGGGTGCTGCATAAAACCAGAGATTGAAATGAGCACAGATAAAGTTCCTTAAGCCAAATATGGAATAGACAAGAGCTACTCCTTGCTCAACGAAATGGACTCAACACCGCATATTAAACGCCTAAGAATGTACCTGACTAGTAAGTATCTTAAAACCTATGGATTGCTATGTCTCCGAAAGAGAATCAAGCATGTGTACAGGGGCATAAACGCAGCAGTGATAGGATTGGAGAGGTTCGGTGAGCAAATGAAGACCCTTTGAAGTCATATTGCATGGTACCCATTCCACGGGTTTCACCTACCCAGGTTTAAGGTATTCTTCCTTCAGCTAAAACATGCATGTGGAACCTAGAGTATGATCAACCATGTGATCGGGAGACGTGTTCAAATATGTCTCAGTTTTCGTACCCTGGTACTCGGGTGCAACATTCCAGATGCTTTACTAACACTCTCCCGACTTGGAGAGTCAGTCCCTTTAACCTCCTGTTTGGCCCAGTTTGCAATTTCTGTGGAAGATGAACAGGAATAGCGAGAACCAATGAGAGACTAGCTGGAGGTGTCTGAACGGGCAAATTTAACTCTCATTTCCCACCAGGAAGAGGAAATAACCAAAGGCTCAGCGTGCCGTCACGGAACCAGATTAGGGCCTGAAGCCATCCTGCGGTGTTGCGGCCAGGTCACAAGAAAGCAAGTTGAAGAAAGGAGCTCAGGGGCACTGTAATTCACAAACCTGCAGAGTTATAAATGACAGCTATCGTCCAAAAATAGACTGAAGTAAGGCTGCCAAGAGGACTTGAAAGCGGGGCAGAATTGCAGGAAACCGATTTCAGGAGGTAGACTGGAATTGCATTGAAAGCATAGGAAAAGAGGCAGAACGTCCACAATGATGCACTTGGCCAAAAAGGGCGTATGCGTTTTTTCCTGAATATATTCAGGAAAAAACGCATACGCCCTTTTTGGCCAACCAAGCAAGCTTGCAAAGGAAATCTGCACTACAATGAAGTCTCACTTCCCCCCGGTCAAAAGGGCCATCTGAAAAAAGTGTAAAATCCAGAAAGGCAGGACAGGCCATGGAGAACTGGGAGGCTTGTTATGCTGATGGGCAGGATGTAAATTGCCAACAGACACTTGGGAGAAGTGTATGGTGTTTCCTGAAACATCTAAAAAACAAAGCAACAGAGCCTAGGGCACTTCCACTTATGGTCCTATAGCTTAGGGAAATTAAAATCAAAAAGACACAGCCACCCCAAAGTTTGGGACGCCTCTGTTTACAAGAACCTCGTTTACCGTACAAGTTCAATATCACAGAAAGTGAAAAATGGATAAAGAACTTGTGGTACTTACGTACAATACAGTATCACTCAGCAATGAAATCTATGTCGTCAGGCCCGTAGCAGCATCATGAGTGGATTCAGGTACGATGATTCTAACTGAAATAAGTCACACAGAAAAAGAAACATCATAAGATATCACTAATACACGGAATGTAAACTTGGCTACACAGGAACTGAATTCCAAAACAGAACAGGTTCTCAAATTTAGAAAACCAACTTATGCTTGCTTAAGGGGAAAGGTGAGTTGGATTGAGGCATAAAACCAGAGATTGAAATGAGCACAGATAAAGTTCCTTAAGCCAAATATGGAATAGACAAGAGCTACTCCTTGCTCAACGAAATGGACTCAACACCGCATATTAAACGCCTAAGAATGTACCTGATGAGTAAGTATCTTAAAACCTATGGATTGCTATGTCTCCGAAAGAGAATCAAGCATGTGTACAGGGGCATAAACGCAGCAGTGATAGGATTGGAGATGTTCGGTGAGCAAATGAAGACCCTTTGAAGTCATATTGCATGGTACCCATTACACGGGTCTCAACTCTCCAGGTTTAAGGTATTCTTCCTTCAGCTAAAACATGCATGTGGAACCCAGAGTATGATCAATCATGTGAACGGGAGACGTGTTCAAATATGTCTCAGTTTTCCTCCCCTGGTACTCGGGTGCAACATTCCAGACGCTTTACTAACACTCTCCCCACTTGGAGAGTCAGCGCCTTTAACCTCCTGTTTGGCCCAGTTTGCAATTTCTGCGGAAGATGAACAGGAATAGCGAGAACCAATGAGAGGCTAGCTGGAGGTGTCTGGACGGGCAAATTTAACTCTCATTTCCCACCAGGAAGAGGAAATAACCAAAGGCTCAGCGTGCCATACCGGAACCAGATTAGGGCCTGAAGCCATCCTGCAGTGTTGCGGCCAGGTCACAAGAAAGCGAGTTGAAGAAAGGAGCTCAGGGGCACTGTAATTCACAAACCTGCAGAGTTATAAATGAGAGCTATCGTCCAAAAATAGACTGAAGTAAGGCTGCCAAGAGGACTTGAAAGCGGGGCAGAATTGCAGGAAACCGATTTCAGGAGGTAGACTGGAATTGCATTGAAAGCATAGGAAAAGAGGCAGAACGTCCACAATGATGCACTTGGCCAAAAAGGGCGTATGCGTTTTTTCCTGAATATATTCAGGAAAAAACGCATACGCCCTTTTTGGCCAACCAAGCAAGCTTGTAAAGGAAATCTGCACTACAATGAAGTCTCACTTCTCCCGGTCAAAAGGGCCATCTGAAAAAAGTGTAAAATCCAGAAAGGCAGGACAGGCCATGGAGAACTGGGAGCCTTGTTATGCTGAAGGGCGGGATGTAAATTGCCAACAAACACTCGGGAGAAGTGTATGGTGTTTCCTGAAACATCTAAAAAACAAAGCAACAGAGCCTAGGGCACTTCCACTTATGGTCCTATAGCTTAGGGAATTTAAAATCAAAAAGACACAGCCACCCCAAAGTTTCGAACGGCTCTGTTTACAAGAACCTCGTTTACAGTACAAGTTCAACATCGCAGAAAGTGAAAAATGGATAATAAAGTTGTTGTATTTACTTACAAAGCAATATCACTCAGCAATGAAATCTATGTCATCAGGCCCTTAGCAGCACAATGAGTGGATTCAGGTATGATGATTCTAACTGAAATAAGTCACACAGAAAAAGAAACATCATAAGATATCAGTAATACACGGAATGTAAACTTGGCTACACAGGAACTGAATTACACAACAGAACAGGGTCTCAAATTTAGAAAACCAACTTATGCTTGCTTAAGGGTAAAGGTGAGTTGGGGTGCTGCATAAAACCAGAGATTGAAATGAGCACAGATAAAGTTCCTTAAGCCAAATATGGAATAGACAAGAGCTACTCCTTGCTCAACGAAGTGGACTCAACACCGCATATTAAACGCCTAAGAATGTACCTGACTAGTAAGTATCTTAAAACCTATGGATTGCTATGTCTCCGAAAGAGAATCAAGCATGTGTACAGGGGCATAAACGCAGCAGTGATAGGATTGGAGATGTTCGGTGAGCAAATGAAGACCCTTTGAAGTCATATTGCATGGTACCCATTCCACGGGTTTCAACTACACAGGTTTAAGGTATTCTTCCTTCAGCTAATACATGCATGTGGAACCCAAGTATGAGCAACCATGTGAACGGGAGACGTGTTCAAATATGTCTCAGTTTTCCTCCCCTGGTACTCGGGTGCAACATTCCAGACGCTTTACTAACACTCTCCTGACTTGGAGAGTCAGTCCCTTTAACCTCCTGTTTGGCCCAGTTTGCAATTTCTGTGGAAGATGAACAGGAATAGCGAGAACCAATGAGAGACTAGCTGGAGGTGTCTGGACGGGCAAATTTAACTCTCATTTCCCACCAGGAAGAGGAAATAACCAAAGGCTCAGCATGCCGTGCCGGAAACAGATTAGGGCCTGAAGCCATCCTGCGGTGTTGCGGCCAGGTCACAAGAAAGCGAGTTGAAGAAAGGAGCTCAGGGGCCCTGTAATTCACAAACCTGCAGAGTTATAAATGACAGCTATCGTCCAAAAATAGACTGAAGTAAGGCTGCCAAGAGGACTTGAAAGCGGGGCAGAATTGCAGGAAACCGATTTCAGGAGGTAGACTGGTATTGCATTGAAAGCATAGGAAAAGAGGCAGAACGTCCACAATGATGCACTTGGCCAAAAAGGGCGTATGCGTTTTTTCCTGAATATATTCAGGAAAAAACGCATACGCCCTTTTTGGCCAACCAAGCAAGCTTGCAAAGGAAATCTGCACTACAATGAAGTCTCACTTCCCCCCGGTCAAAAGGGCCATCTGAAAAAAGTGTAAAATCCAGAAAGGCAGGACAGGCCATGGAGAACTGGGAGGCTTGTTATGCTGATGGGCAGGATGTAAATTGCCAACAGACACTCGGGAGAAGTGTATGGTGTTTCCTGAAACATCTAAAAAACAAAGCAACAGAGCCTAGGGCACTTCCACTTATGGTCCTATAGCTTAGGGAAATTAAAATCAAAAAGACACAGCCACCCCAAAGTTTGGGACGCCTCTGTTTACAAGAACCTCGTTTACCGTACAAGTTCAATATCACAGAAAGTGAAAAATGGATAAAGAACTTGTGGTACTTACGTACAATACAGTATCACTCAGCAATGAAATCTATGTCGTCAGGCCCGTAGCAGCATCATGAGTGGATTCAGGTACGATGATTCTAACTGAAATAAGTCACACAGAAAAAGAAACATCATAAGATATCACTAATACACGGAATGTAAACTTGGCTACACAGGAACTGAATTCCAAAACAGAACAGGTTCTCAAATTTAGAAAACCAACTTATGCTTGCTTAAGGGGAAAGGTGAGTTGGATTGAGGCATAAAACCAGAGATTGAAATGAGCACAGATAAAGTTCCTTAAGCCAAATATGGAATAGACAAGAGCTACTCCTTGCTCAACGAAATGGACTCAACACCGCATATTAAACGCCTAAGAATGTACCTGACTAGTAAGTATCTTAAAACCTATGGATTGCTATGTCTCCGAAAGAGAATCAAGCATGTGTACAGGGGCATAAACGCAGCAGTGATAGGATTGGAGATGTTCGGTGAGCAAATGAAGACCCTTTGAAGTCATATTGCATGGTACCCATTACACGGGTCTCAACTCTCCAGGTTTAAGGTATTCTTCCTTCAGCTAAAACATGCATGTGGAACCCAGAGTATGATCAATCATGTGAACGGGAGACGTGTTCAAATATGTCTCAGTTTTCCTCCCCTGGTACTCGGGTGCAACATTCCAGACGCTTTACTAACACTCTCCCCACTTGGAGAGTCAGCGCCTTTAACCTCCTGTTTGGCCCAGTTTGCAATTTCTGCGGAAGATGAACAGGAATAGCGAGAACCAATGAGAGGCTAGCTGGAGGTGTCTGGACGGGCAAATTTAACTCTCATTTCCCACCAGGAAGAGGAAATAACCAAAGGCTCAGCGTGCCATACCGGAACCAGATTAGGGCCTGAAGCCATCCTGCAGTGTTGCGGCCAGGTCACAAGAAAGCGAGTTGAAGAAAGGAGCTCAGGGGCACTGTAATTCACAAACCTGCAGAGTTATAAATGAGAGCTATCGTCCAAAAATAGACTGAAGTAAGGCTGCCAAGAGGACTTGAAAGCGGGGCAGAATTGCAGGAAACCGATTTCAGGAGGTAGACTGGAATTGCATTGAAAGCATAGGAAAAGAGGCAGAACGTCCACAATGATGCACTTGGCCAAAAAGGGCGTATGCGTTTTTTCCTGAATATATTCAGGAAAAAACGCATACGCCCTTTTTGGCCAACCAAGCAAGCTTGTAAAGGAAATCTGCACTACAATGAAGTCTCACTTCTCCCGGTCAAAAGGGCCATCTGAAAAAAGTGTAAAATCCAGAAAGGCAGGACAGGCCATGGAGAACTGGGAGCCTTGTTATGCTGAAGGGCGGGATGTAAATTGCCAACAAACACTCGGGAGAAGTGTATGGTGTTTCCTGAAACATCTAAAAAACAAAGCAACAGAGCCTAGGGCACTTCCACTTATGGTCCTATAGCTTAGGGAATTTAAAATCAAAAAGACACAGCCACCCCAAAGTTTCGAACGGCTCTGTTTACAAGAACCTCGTTTACAGTACAAGTTCAACATCGCAGAAAGTGAAAAATGGATAATAAAGTTGTTGTATTTACTTACAAAGCAATATCACTCAGCAATGAAATCTATGTCATCAGGCCCTTAGCAGCACAATGAGTGGATTCAGGTATGATGATTCTAACTGAAATAAGTCACACAGAAAAAGAAACATCATAAGATATCAGTAATACACGGAATGTAAACTTGGCTACACAGGAACTGAATTACACAACAGAACAGGGTCTCAAATTTAGAAAACCAACTTATGCTTGCTTAAGGGTAAAGGTGAGTTGGGGTGCTGCATAAAACCAGAGATTGAAATGAGCACAGATAAAGTTCCTTAAGCCAAATATGGAATAGACAAGAGCTACTCCTTGCTCAACGAAGTGGACTCAACACCGCATATTAAACGCCTAAGAATGTACCTGACTAGTAAGTATCTTAAAACCTATGGATTGCTATGTCTCCGAAAGAGAATCAAGCATGTGTACAGGGGCATAAACGCAGCAGTGATAGGATTGGAGATGTTCGGTGAGCAAATGAAGACCCTTTGAAGTCATATTGCATGGTACCCATTCCACGGGTTTCAACTACACAGGTTTAAGGTATTCTTCCTTCAGCTAATACATGCATGTGGAACCCAAGTATGAGCAACCATGTGAACGGGAGACGTGTTCAAATATGTCTCAGTTTTCCTCCCCTGGTACTCGGGTGCAACATTCCAGACGCTTTACTAACACTCTCCTGACTTGGAGAGTCAGTCCCTTTAACCTCCTGTTTGGCCCAGTTTGCAATTTCTGTGGAAGATGAACAGGAATAGCGAGAACCAATGAGAGACTAGCTGGAGGTGTCTGGACGGGCAAATTTAACTCTCATTTCCCACCAGGAAGAGGAAATAACCAAAGGCTCAGCATGCCGTGCCGGAAACAGATTAGGGCCTGAAGCCATCCTGCGGTGTTGCGGCCAGGTCACAAGAAAGCGAGTTGAAGAAAGGAGCTCAGGGGCCCTGTAATTCACAAACCTGCAGAGTTATAAATGACAGCTATCGTCCAAAAATAGACTGAAGTAAGGCTGCCAAGAGGACTTGAAAGCGGGGCAGAATTGCAGGAAACCGATTTCAGGAGGTAGACTGGTATTGCATTGAAAGCATAGGAAAAGAGGCAGAACGTCCACAATGATGCACTTGGCCAAAAAGGGCGTATGCGTTTTTTCCTGAATATATTCAGGAAAAAACGCATACGCCCTTTTTGGCCAACCAAGCAAGCTTGCAAAGGAAATCTGCACTACAATGAAGTCTCACTTCCCCCCGGTCAAAAGGGCCATCTGAAAAAAGTGTAAAATCCAGAAAGGCAGGACAGGCCATGGAGAACTGGGAGCCTTGTTATGCTGATGGGCGGGATGTAATTTGCCAACAACCACTCGGGAGAAGTGTATGGTGTTTCCTGAAACATCTAAAAAACAAAGCAACAGAGCCTAGGGCACTTCCACTTATGGTCCTATAGCTTAGGGAAATTAAAATCAAAAAGACACAGCCACCCCAAAGTTTGGGACGCCTCTGTTTACAAGAACCTCGTTTACCGTACAAGTTCAATATCACAGAAAGTGAAAAATGGATAAAGAACTTGTGGTACTTACGTACAATGCAGTATCACTCAGCAATGAAATCTATGTCATCAGGCCCGTAGCAGCATAATGAGTGGATTCAGGTACGATGATTCTAACTGAAATAAGTCACACAGAAAAAGAAACATCATAAGATATCACTAATACACGGAATGTAAACTTGGCTACACAGGAACTGCATTCCAAAACAGAACAGGGTCTCAAATTTAGAAAACCAACTTATGCTTGCTTAAGGGGAAAGGTGAGTTGGGGTGCTGCATAAAACCAGAGATTGAAATGAGCACAGATAAAGTTCCTTAAGCCAAATATGGAATAGACAAGAGCTACTCCTTGCTCAACGAAATGGACTCAACACCCCATATTAAACGCCTAAGAATGTACCTGACTAGTAAGTATCTTAAAACCTATGGATTGCTATGTCTCCAAAAGAGAATCAAGCGTGTGTACAGGGGCATAAACACAGCAGTGATAGGATTGGAGAGGTTCGGTGAGCAAATGAAGACCCTTTGAAGTCATATTGCATGGTACCCATTCCACGGGTTTCAACTACCCAGGTTTAAGGTATTCTTCCTTCAGCTAAAACATGCATGTGGAACCTAGAGTATGATCAACCATGTGATCGGGAGACGTGTTCAAATATGTCTCAGTTTTCGTACCCTGGTACTCGGGTGCAACATTCCAGACGCTTTACTAACACTCTCCCCACTTGGAGAGTCAGTCCCTTTAACCTCCTGTTTGGCCCAGTTTGCAATTTCTGTGGAAGATGAAGAGGAATAGCGAGAACCAATGAGAGACTAGCTGGAGGTGTCTGGATGGGCAAATTTAACTCTCATTTCCCACCAGGAAGAGGAATTAACCAAAGGCTCAGTGTGCCGTGCCAGAACCAGATTAGGGACTGAAGACATCCTGCGGTGTTGCGGCCAGGTCACAAGAAAGCGAGTTAAAGAAAGGAGCTCAGGAGCACTGTAATTCACAAACCTGCAGAGTTATAAATGACAGCTATCGTCCAAAAATAGACTGAAGTAAGGCTGCCAAGAGGACTTGAAAGCGGGGCAGAATTGCAGGAAACCGATTTCAGGAGGTAGACTGGAATTGCATTGAAAGCATAGGAAAAGAGGCAGAACGTCCACAATGATGCACTTGGCCAAAAAGGGCGTATGCGTTTTTTCCTGAATATATTCAGGAAAAAACGCATACGCCCTTTTTGGCCAACCAAGCAAGCTTGCAAAGGAAATCTGCACTACAATGAAGTCTCACTTCCCCCCGGACAAAAGGGCCATCTGAAAAAAGTGTAAAATCCAGAAAGGCAGGACAGGCCATGGAGAACTGGGAGCCTTGTTATGCTGATGGGCGGGATGTAAATTACCAACAGACACTCAGGAGAAGTGTATGGTGTTTCCTGAAACATCTAAAAAACAAAGCAACAGAGCCTAGGGCACTGCCACTTATGGTCCTATAGCTTAGGGAAACTAAAATCAAAAAGACACAGCCACCCCAAAGTTTGGGACGCCTCTGTTTACAAGAACCTCGTTTACAGTACAAGTTCAACATCGCAGAAAGTGAAAAATGGATAAAGAAGTTGTGGTATTTACTTACAAAGCAATATCACTCAGCAATGAAATCTATGTCATCAGGCCCTTAGCATCACAATGAGTGGATTCAGGTATGATGATTCTAACTGAAATAAGTCACACAGAAAAAGAAACATCATAAGATATCAGTAATACACGGAATGTAAACTTGGCTACACAGGAAATGAATTACAGAACAGAACAGGGTCTCAAATTTAGAAAACCAACTTATGCTTGCTTAAGGGTAAAGGTGAGTTGGGGTGCTGCATAAAACCAGAGATTGAAATGAGCACAGATAAAGTTCCTTAAGTCAAATATGGAATAGACAAGAGCTACTCCTTGCTCAACGAAATGGACTCAACACCGCATATTAAACGCCTAAGAATGTACCTGACTAGTAAGTATCGTAAAACCTATGGATTGCTATGTCTCCAAAAGAGAATCAAGCATGTGTACAGGGGCATAAACGCAGCAGTGATAGGATTGGAGAGGTTCGGTGAGCAAATGAAGACCCTTTGAAGTCATATTGCATGGTACCCATTACACGGGTCTCAACTCTCCAGGTTTAAGGTATTCTTCCTTCAGCTAAAACATGCATGTGGAACCCAAGTATGATCAACCATGTGAACGGGAGACGTGTTCAAATATGTCTCAGTTTTCCTCCCCTGGTACTCGGGTGCAACATTCCAGACGCTTTACTAACACTCTCCCCACTTGGAGAGTCAGCGCCTTTAACCTCCTGTTTGGCCCAGTTTGCAATTTCTGCGGAAGATGAACAGGAATAGCGAGAACCAATGAGAGGCTAGCTGGAGGTGTCTGGACGGGCAAATTTAACTCTCATTTCCCACCAGGAAGAGGAAATAACCAAAGGCTCAGCGTGCCGTACCGGAGCCAGATTAGGGCCTGAAGCCATCCTGCGGTGTTGCGGACAGCTCAAAAGAAAGCGAGTTGAAGAAAGGAGCTCAGGGGCACTGTAATTCACAAACCTGCAGAGTTATAAATGACAGCTATCGTCCAAAAATAGACTGAAGTAAGGCTGCCAAGAGGACTTGAAAGCGGGGCAGAATTGCAGGAAACCGATTTCAGGAGGTAGACTGGAATTGCATTGAAAGCATAGGAAAAGAGGCAGAACGTCCACAATGATGCACTTGGCCAAAAAGGGCGTATGCGTTTTTTCCTGAATATATTCAGGAAAAAACGCATACGCCCTTTTTGGCCAACCAAGCAAGCTTGCAAAGGAAATCTGCACTACAATGAAGTCTCACTTCCCCCCGGTCAAAAGGGCCATCTGATAAAAGTGTAAAATCCAGAAAGGCAGGACAGGCCATGGAGAACTGGGAGCCTTGTTATGCTGATGGGCGGGATGTAAATTGCCAACAACCACTCGGGAGAAGTGTATGGTGTTTCCTGAAACATCTAAAAAACAAAGCAACAGAACCTAGGGCACTTCCACTTATGGTCCTATAGCTTAGGGAAATTAAAATCAAAAAGACACAGCCACCCCAAAGTTTGGAACGGCTCTGTTTACAAGAACCTCGTTTACAGTACAAGTTCAACATCGCAGAAAGTGAAAAATGGATAAAGAAGTTGTGGTATTTACTTACAAAGCAATATCACTCAGCAATGAAATCTGTGTCATCAGGCCCTTAGCAGCACAATGAGTGGATTCAGGTATGATGATTCTAACTGAAGTAAGTCACACAGAAAAAGAAACATCATAAGATATCAGTAATACACGGAATGTAAACTTGGCTACACAGGAACTGAATTACAGAACAGAACAGGGTCTCAAATTTAGAAAACCAACTTATGCTTGCTTAAGGGTAAAGGTGAGTTGGGGTGCTGCATAAAACCAGAGATTGAAATGAGCACAGATAAAGTTCCTTAAGCCAAATATGGAATAGACAAGAGCTACTCCTTGCTCAACGAAATGGACTCAACACCACATATTAAACGCCTAAGAATGTACCTGACTAGTAAATATCTTAAAACCTATGGATTGCTATGTCTCCGAAAGAGAATCAAGCATGTGTACAGGGGCATAAACGCAGCAGTGATAGGATTGGAGAGGTTCGGTGAGCAAATGAAGACCCTTTGAAGTCATATTGCATGGTACCCATTACACGGGTCTTAACTCTCCAGGTTTAAGGTATTCTTCCTTCAGCTAAAACATGCATGTGGAACCCAGAGTATGATCAACCATGTGATCGGGAGACCTGTTCAAATATGTCTCAGTTTTCGTACCCTGGTACTCGGGTGCAACATTCCAGACGCTTTACTAACACTCTCCCCACTTGGAGAGTCAGTCCCTTTAACCTCCTGTTTGGCCCAGTTTGCAATTTCTGTGGAAGATGAACAGGAATAGCGAGAACCAATGAGAGGCTAGCTGGAGGTGTCTGGACGGGCAAATTTAACTCTCATTTCCCACCAGGAAGAGGAATTAACCAAAGGCTCAGCGTGCCGTACCGGAGCCAGATTAGGGCCTGAAGCCATCGTGCGGTGTTGCGGCCAGGTCACAAGAAAGCGAGTTGAAGAAAGGAGCTCAGGGGCACTGTAATTCACAAACCTGCAGAGTTATAAATGACAGCTATCGTCCAAAAATAGACTGAAGTAAGGCTTCCAAGAGGACTTGAAAGCGGGGCAGAATTGCAGGAAACCGATTTCAGGAGGTAGACTGGAATTGCATTGAAAGCATAGGAAAAGAGGCAGAACGTCCACAATGATGCACTTGGCCAAAAAGGGCGTATACGTTTTTTCCTGAATATATTCAGGAAAAAACGCATACGCCCTTTTTGGCCAACCAAGCAAGCTTGCAAAGGAAATCTGCACTACAATGAAGTCTCACTTCCCCCCGGTCAAAAGGGCCATCTGAAAAAAGTGTAAAATCCAGAAAGGCAGGACAGGCCATGGAGAACTGGGAGCCTTGTTATGCTGATGGGCGGGATGTAAATTGCCAACAGACACTCGGGATAAGTCTATGGTGTTTCCTGAAACATCGAAAAAACAAAGCAACAGAGCCTAGGGCACTGCCACTTATAGTCCTATAGCTTAGGGAAACTAAAATCAAAAAGACACAGCCACCCCAAAGTTTGGGACGCCTCTGTTTACAAGAACCTCGTTTACAGTACAAGTTCAACATCGCAGAAAGTGAAAAATGGATAAAGAAGTTGTGGTATTTACTTACAAAGCAATATCACTCAGCAATGAAATCTGTGTCATCAGGCCCTTAGCAGCACAATGAATGGATTCAGGTATGATGATTCTAACTGAAGTAAGTCACACAGAAAAAGAAACATCATAAGATATCAGTAATACACGGAATGTAAACTTGGCTACACAGGAACTGAATTACAGAACAGAACAGGGTCTCAAATTTAGAAAACCAACTTATGCTTGCTTAAGGGTAAAGGTGAGTTGGGGTGCTGCATAAAACCAGAGATTGAAATGAGCACAGATAAAGTTCCTTAAGCCAAATATGGAATAGACAAGAGCTACTCCTTGCTCAACGAAATGGACTCAACACCACATATTAAACGCCTAAGAATGTACCTGACTAGTAAATATCTTAAAACCTATGGATTGCTATGTCTCCGAAAGAGAATCAAGCATGTGTACAGGGGCATAAACGCAGCAGTGATAGGATTGGAGAGGTTCGGTGAGCAAATGAAGACCCTTTGAAGTCATATTGCATGGTACCCATTACACGGGTCTTAACTCTCCAGGTTTAAGGTATTCTTCCTTCAGCTAAAACATGCATGTGGAACCCAAGTATGATCAACCATGTGAACGGGAGACGTGTTCAAATATGTCTCAGTTTTCCTCCCCTGGTACTCGGGTGAAACATTCCAGACGCTTTACTAACACTCTCCCCAGTTGGAGAGTCAGTCCCTTTAACCTCCTGTTTGGCCCAGTTTGCAATTTCTGCGGAAGATGAACAGGAATAGCGAGAACCAATGAGAGACTAGCTGGAGGTGTCTGGACGGGCAAATTTAACTCTCATTTCCCACCATTAAGAGGAAATAACCAAAGGCTCAGCGTGCCGTCCCGGAACCAGATTAGGGCCTGAAGCCATCCTGCGGTGTTGCGGCCAGGTCACAAGAAAGCGAGTTGAAGAAAGGAGCTCAGGGGCACTGTAATTCACAAACCTGCAGAGTTATAAATGACAGCTATCGTCCAAAAATAGACTGAAGTAAGGCTGCCAAGAGGACTTGAAAGCGGGGCAGAATTGCAGGAAACCGATTTCAGGAGGTAGACTGGAATTGCATTGAAAGCATAGGAAAAGAGGCAGAACGTCCACAATGATGCACTTGGCCAAAAAGGGCGTATGCGTTTTTTCCTGAATATATTCAGGAAAAAACGCATACGCCCTTTTTGGCCAACCAAGCAAGCTTGCAAAGGAAATCTGCACTACAATGAAGTCTCACTTCCCCCCGGTCAAAAGGGCCATCTGAAAAAAGTGTAAAATCCAGAAAGGCAGGACAGGCCATGGAGAACTGGGAGCCTTGTTATGCTGATGGGCGGGATGTAAATTGCCAACAGACACTCGGGAGAAGTGTATGGTGTTTCCTGAAACATCTAAAAAACAAAGCAACAGAGCCTAGGGCACTGCCACTTATTGTCCTATAGCTTAGGGAAATTAAAATCAAAAAGACACAGCCACCCCAAAGTTTGGGACGCCTCTGTTTACAAGAACCTCGTTTACAGTACAAGTTCAACATCGCAGAAAGTGAAAAATGGATAAAGAACTTGTGGTACCTACGTACAATGCAGTATCACTCAGCAATGAAATCTATGTCATCAGGCCCGTAGCAGCATAATTAGTGGATTCAGGTACGATGATTCTAACTGAAATAAGTCACACAGAAAAAGAAACATCATAAGATATCACTAATACACGGAATGTAAACTTGGCTACACAGGAACTGCATTCCAAAACAGAACAGGGTCTCAAATTTAGAAAACCAACTTATGCTTGCTTAAGGGGAAAGGTGAGTTGGGGTGCTGCATAAAACCAGAGATTGAAATGAGCACAGATAAAGTTCCTTAAGCCAAATATGGAATAGACAAGAGCTACTCCTTGCTCAACGAAATGGACTCAAAACCCCATATTAAACCCCTAAGAATGTACCTGACTAGTAAGTATCTTAAAACCTATGGATTGCTATGTCTCCAAAAGAGAATCAAGCGTGTGTACAGGGGAATAAACGCAGCAGTGATAGGATTGGAGAGGTTCGGTGAGCAAATGAAGACCCTTTGAAGTCATATTGCATGGTACCCATTACACGGGTCTCAACTCTCCAGGTTTAAGGTATTCTTCCTTCAGCTAAAACATGCATGTGGAACCCAGAGTATGATCAACCATGTGAACTGGAGACGTGTTCAAATATGTCTCAGTTTTCCTCCCCTGGTACTCGGGTGCAACATTCCAGACGCTTTACTAACACTCTCCCGACTTGGAGAGTCAGTCCCTTTAACCTCCTGTTTGGCCCAGTTTGCAATTTCTGCGGAAGATGAACAGGAATAGCGAGAACCAATGAGAGGCTAGCTGGAGGTGTCTGGACGGGCAAATTTAACTCTCATTTCCCACCAGGAAGAGGAATTAACCAAAGGCTCAGCATGCCGGGCCGGAACCAGATTAGGGCCTGAAGCCATCCTGCGGTGTTGCGGCCAGGTCACAAGAAAGCGAGTTGAAGAAAGGAGCTCAGGGGCACTGTAATTCACAAACCTGCAGAGTTATAAATGACAGCTATCGTCCAAAAATAGACTGAAGTAAGGCTGCCAAGAGGACTTGAAAGCGGGGCAGAATTGCAGGAAACCGATTTCAGGAGGTAGACTGGAATTGCATTGAAAGCATAGGAAAAGAGGCAGAACGTCCACAATGATGCACTTGGCCAAAAAGGAAAAAACGCATACGCCCTTTTTGGCCAACCAAGCAAGCTTGCAAAGGAAATCTGCACTACAATGAAGTCTCACTTCCCCTCGGTCAAAAGGGCCATCTGAAAAAAGTGTAAAATCCAGAAAGGCAACAGGCCATTGAGAACTGGGAGCCTTGTTATGCTGAGGGGCGGGATGTAAATTGCCCACAGACACTTGGGAGAAGTGTATGGTGTTTCCTGAAACATCTAAAAAACAAAGCAACAGAGCCTAGGGCACTTCCACTTATGGTCCTATAGCTTAGGGAAATTAAAATCAAAAACACACAGCCACCCCAAAGTTTGGAACGGCTCTGTTTACAAGAACCTCGTTTACAGTACAAGTTCAACATCGCAGAAAGTGAAAAATGGATAAAGAACTTGTGGTACTTACGTACAATGCAGTATCACTCAGCAATGAAATCTATGTCATCAGGCCCGTAGCAGCATAATGAGTAGATTCAGGTACGATGATTCTAACTGAAATAAGTCACACAGAAAAAGAAACATCATAAGATATCACTAATACACGGAATGTAAACTTGGCTACACAGGAACTGAATTCCAAAACAGAACAGGTTCTCAAATTTAGAAAACCAACTTATGCTTGCTTAAGGGTAAAGGTGAGTTGGGGTGCTGCATAAAACCAGAGATTGAAATGAGCACAGATAAAGTTCCTTAAGCCAAATATGGAATACACAAGAGCTACTCCTTCCTCAACGAAATGGACTCAACACCGCATATTAAACGCCTAAGAATGTACCTGACTAGTAAGTATCTTAAAACCTATGGATTGCTATGTCTCCGAAAGAGAATCAAACATGTGTACAGGGGCATAAACACAGCAGTGATAGGATTGGAGAGGTTCGGTGAGCAAATGAAGACCCTTTGAAGTCATATTGCATGGTACCCATTCCACGGGTTTCAACTACCCAGGTTTTAGGTATTCTTCCTTCAGCTAAAACATGCATGTGGAAGCCAGAGTATGATCAACCATGTGATCGGGAGACGTGTTCAAATATGTCTCAGTTTTCCTCCCCTGGTACTCGGGTGCAACATTCCAGACGCTTTACTAACACTCTCCCAACTTGGAGAGTCAGCGCCTTTAACCTCCTGTTTGGCCCAGTTTGCAATTTCTGCGGAAGATGAACAGGAATAGCGAGAACAAATGAGAGGCTAGCTGGAGGTGTCTGGACGGGCAAATTTAACTCTCATTTCCCACCAGGAAGAGGAAATAACCAAAGGCTCAGCGTGCCATACCGGAACCAGATTAGGGCCTGAAGCCATCCTGCGGTGTTGCGGCCAGGTCACAAGAAAGCGAGTTGAAGAAAGGAGCTCAGGGGCACTGTAATTCACAAACCTGCAGAGTTATAAATGACAGCTATCGTCCAAAAATAGACTGAAGTAAGTCTGCCAAGAGGACTTGAAAGTGGGGCAGAATTGCAGGAAACCGATTTCAGGAGGTAGACTGGAATTGCATTGAAAGCATAGGAAAAGAGGCAGAACGTCCACAATGATGCACTTGGCCAAAAAGGGCGTATGCGTTTTTTCCTGAATATATTCAGGAAAAAACGCATACGCCCTTTTTGGCCAACCAAGCAAGCTTGCAAAGGAAATCTGCACTACAATGAAGTCTCACTTACCCCGGTCAAAAGGGCCATCTGAAAAATGTGTAAAATCCAGAAAGGCAGGACAGGCCATGGAGAACTGGGAGCCTTGTTATGCTGATGGGCGGGATGTAAATTGCCAACAACCACTCGGGAGAAGTGTATGGTGTTTCCTGAAACATCTAAAAAACAAAGCAACAGAGCCTAGGGCACTTCCACTTATGGTCCTATAGCTTAGGGAAATTAAAATCAAAAAGACACAGCCACCCCAAAGTTTCGAACGGCTCTGTTTACAAGAACCTCGTTTACAGTACAAGTTCAACATTGCAGAAAGTGAAAAATGGATAAAGAAGTTGTGGTATTTACTTACAAAGCAATATCACTCAGCAATGAAATCTGTGTCATCAGGCCCTTAGCAGCACAATGAGTGGATTCAGGTATGATGATTCTAACTGAAGTAAGTCACACAGAAAAAGAAACATCATAAGATATCAGTAATACACGGAATGTAAACTTGGCTACACAGGAACTGAATTACAGAACAGAACAGGGTCTCAAATTTAGAAAACCAACTTATGCTTGCTTAAGGGGAAAGGTGAGTTGGGGTGCTGCATAAAACCAGAGATTGAAATGAGCACAGATAAAGTTCCTTAAGCCAAATATGGAATAGACAAGAGCTACTTCTTGCTCAACGAAATGGACTCAACACCCCATATTAAACGCCTAAGAATGTACCTGACTAGTAAGTATCTTAAAACCTATGGATTGCTATGTCTCCGAAAGAGAATCAAGCATGTGTACAGGGACATAAACGCAGCAGTGATAGGATTGGAGAGGTTCGGTGAGCAAATGAAGACCCTTTGAAGTCATATTGCATGGTACCCATTCCACGGGTTTCAACTACCCAGGTTTTAGGTATTCTTCCTTCAGCTAAAACATGCATGTGGAACCCAGAGTATGATCAACCATGTGAACGGGAGACGTGTTCAAATATGTCTCAGTTTTCCTCCCCTGGTACTCGGGTGCAACATTCCAGACGCTTTACTAACACTCTTGCCACTTGGAGAGTCAGTCCCTTTAACCTCCTGTTTGGCCCAGTTTGCAATTTCTGCGGAAGATGAACAGGAATAGCGAGAACCAATGAGAGACTAGCTGGAGGTGTCTGGACGGGCAAATTTAACTCTCATTTCCCACCAGGAAGAGGAATTAACCAAAGGCTCAGCGTGCCGTACCGGAACCAGATTAGGGCCTGAAGCCATCCTGCGGTGTTGCGGCCAGGTCACAAGAAAGCGAGTTGAAGAAAGGAGCTCAGGGGCACTGAAATTCACAAACCTGCAGAGTTATAAATGAGAGCTATCGTCCAAAAATAGACTGAAGTAAGGTTGCCAAGAGGACTTGAAAGCGGGGCAGAATTGCAGGAAACCGATTTCAGGAGGTAGACTGGAATTGCATTGAAAGCATAGGAAAAGAGGCAGAACGTCCACAATGATGCACATGGCCAAAAAGTGCGTATGCGTTTTTTCCTGAATATATTCAGGAAAAAACGCATACGCCCTTTTTGGCCAACCAAGCAAGCTTGCAAAGGAAATCTGCACTACAATGAAGTCTCACTTCCCCCCGGTCAAAAGGGCCATCTGAAAAAAGGGTAAAATCCAGAAAGGCAGGACAGGCCATGGAGAACTGGGAGCCTTGTTACGCTGATGGGCGGGATGTAAATTGCCAAGAATCACTTGGGAGAAGTGTATGGTGTTTCCTGAAACAACTAAAAAACAAAGCAACAGAACCTAGGGCACTTCCACTTATGGTCCTAAGCTTAGGGAAATTAAAATGAAAAAGACACAGCCACCCCAAATTTTGGAACGGCTCTGTTTACAAGAACCTCGTTTACAGTACAAGTTCAACATCGCAGAAAGTGAAAAATGGATAAAGAAGTTGTGGTATTTACTTACAAAGCAATATCACTCAGCAATGAAATCTGTGTCATCAGGCCCTTAGCAGCACAATGAGTGGATTCAGGTATGATGATTCTAACTGAAATAAGTCACACAGAAAAAGAAACATCATAAGATATCACTAATACACGGAATGTAAACTTGGCTACACAGGAACTGCATTCCAAAACAGAACAGGGTCTCAAATTTAGAAAACCAACTTATGCTTGCTTAAGGGGAAAGGTGAGTTGGGGTGCTGCATAAAACCAGAGATTGAAATGAGCACAGATAAAGTTCCTTAAGCCAAATATGGAATACACAAGAGCTACTCCTTCCTCAACGAAATGGACTCAAAACCCCATATTAAACGCCTAAGAATGTACCTGACTAGTAAGTATCTTAAAACCTATGGATTGCTATGTCTCCAAAAGAGAATCAAGCATGTGTACAGGGGCATAAACGCAGCAGTGATAGGATTGGAGAGGTTCGGTGAGCAAATGAAGACCCTTTGAAGTCATATTGTATGGTACCCATTACACGGGTCTCAACTCTCCAGGTTTAAGGTATTCTTCCTTCAGCTAAAACATGCATGTGGAACCCAGAGTATGATCAACCATGTGAACGGGAGACGTGTTCAAATATGTCTCAGTTTTCCTCCCCTGGTACTCGGGTGCCACATTCCAGACGCTTTACTAACACTCTCCCCAGTTGGAGAGTCAGTCCCTTTAACCTCCTGTTTGGCCCAGTTTGCAATTTCTGCGGAAGATGAACAGGAATAGCGAGAACCAATGAGAGGCTAGCTGGAGGTGTCTGGATGGGCAAATTTAACTCTCATTTCCCACCAGGAAGAGGAATTAACCAAAGGCTCAGCGTGCCGGGCCGGAACCAGATTAGGGCCTGAAGCCATCCTGCGGTGTTGCGGCCAGGTCACAAGAAAGTGAGTTGAAGAAAGGAGCTCAGGGGCACTGTAATTCACAAACCTGCAGAGTTATAAATGACAGCTATCGTTCAAAAATAGACTGAAGTAAGGCTGCCAAGAGGACTTGAAAGCGGGGCAGAATTGCAGGAAACCGATTTCAGGAGGTAGACTGGAATTGCATTGAAAGCATAGGAAAAGAGGCAGAACGTCCACAATGATGCACTTGGCCAAAAAGGGCGTATGCGTTTTTTCCTGAATATATTCAGGAAAAAACGCATACGCCCTTTTTGGCCAACCAAGCAAGCTTGCAAAGGAAATCTGCACTACAATGAAGTCTCACTTCCCCCCGGTCAAAAGGGCCATCTGAAAAAAGTGTAAAATCCAGAAAGGCAGGACAGGCCATGGAGAACTGGGAGCCTTGTTATGCTGATGGGCGGGATGTAAATTGCCAACAGACACTCGGGAGAAGTGTATGGTGTTTCCTGAAACATCTAAAAAACAAAGCAACAGAGCCTAGGGCACTGCCACTTATGGTCCTATAGCTTAGGGAAATTAAAATCAAAAAGACACAGCCACCCCAAAGTTTGGGACGCCTCTGTTTACAAGAACCTCGTTTACAGTACAAGTTCAACATCGCAGAAAGTGAAAAATGGATAAAGAACTTGTGGTACCTACGTACAATGCAGTATCACTCAGCAATGAAATCTATGTCATCAGGCCCGTAGCAGCATAATTAGTGGATTCAGGTACGATGATTCTAACTGAAATAAGTCACACAGAAAAAGAAACATCATAAGATATCACTAATACACGGAATGTAAACTTGGCTACACAGGAACTGCATTCCAAAACAGAACAGGGTCTCAAATTTAGAAAACCAACTTATGCTTGCTTAAGGGGAAAGGTGAGTTGGGGTGCTGCATAAAACCAGAGATTGAAATGAGCACAGATAAAGTTCCTTAAGCCAAATATGGAATAGACAAGAGCTACTCCTTGCTCAACGAAATGGACTCAAAACCCCATATTAAACCCCTAAGAATGTACCTGACTAGTAAGTATCTTAAAACCTATGGATTGCTATGTCTCCAAAAGAGAATCAAGCGTGTGTACAGGGGAATAAACGCAGCAGTGATAGGATTGGAGAGGTTCGGTGAGCAAATGAAGACCCTTTGAAGTCATATTGCATGGTACCCATTACACGGGTCTCAACTCTCCAGGTTTAAGGTATTCTTCCTTCAGCTAAAACATGCATGTGGAACCCAGAGTATGATCAACCATGTGAACTGGAGACGTGTTCAAATATGTCTCAGTTTTCCTCCCCTGGTACTCGGGTGCAACATTCCAGACGCTTTACTAACACTCTCCCGACTTGGAGAGTCAGTCCCTTTAACCTCCTGTTTGCCCCAGTTTGCAATTTCTGCGGAAGATGAACAGGAATAGCGAGAACCAATGAGAGGCTAGCTGGAGGTGTCTGGACGGGCAAATTTAACTCTCATTTCCCACCAGGAAGAGGAATTAACCAAAGGCTCAGCATGCCGGGCCGGAACCAGATTAGGGCCTGAAGCCATCCTGCGGTGTTGCGGCCAGGTCACAAGAAAGCGAGTTGAAGAAAGGAGCTCAGGGGCACTGTAATTCACAAACCTGCAGAGTTATAAATGACAGCTATCGTCCAAAAATAGACTGAAGTAAGGCTGCCAAGAGGACTTGAAAGCGGGGCAGAATTGCAGGAAACCGATTTCAGGAGGTAGACTGGAATTGCATTGAAAGCATAGGAAAGGAGGCAGAACGTCCACAATGATGCACTTGGCCAAAAAGGAAAAAACGCATACGCCCTTTTTGGCCAACCAAGCAAGCTTGCAAAGGAAATCTGCACTACAATGAAGTCTCACTTCCCCTCGGTCAAAAGGGCCATCTGAAAAAAGTGTAAAATCCAGAAAGGCAACAGGCCATTGAGAACTGGGAGCCTTGTTATGCTGAGGGGCGGGATGTAAATTGCCCACAGACACTTGGGAGAAGTGTATGGTGTTTCCTGAAACATCTAAAAAACAAAGCAACAGAGCCTAGGGCACTTCCACTTATGGTCCTATAGCTTAGGGAAATTAAAATCAAAAACACACAGCCACCCCAAAGTTTGGAACGGCTCTGTTTACAAGAACCTCGTTTACAGTACAAGTTCAACATCGCAGAAAGTGAAAAATGGATAAAGAACTTGTGGTACTTACGTACAATGCAGTATCACTCAGCAATGAAATCTATGTCATCAGGCCCGTAGCAGCATAATGAGTAGATTCAGGTACGATGATTCTAACTGAAATAAGTCACACAGAAAAAGAAACATCATAAGATATCACTAATACACGGAATGTAAACTTGGCTACACAGGAACTGAATTCCAAAACAGAACAGGTTCTCAAATTTAGAAAACCAACTTATGCTTGCTTAAGGGTAAAGGTGAGTTGGGGTGCTGCATAAAACCAGAGATTGAAATGAGCACAGATAAAGTTCCTTAAGCCAAATATGGAATACACAAGAGCTACTCCTTCCTCAACGAAATGGACTCAACACCGCATATTAAACGCCTAAGAATGTACCTGACTAGTAAGTATCTTAAAACCTATGGATTGCTATGTCTCCGAAAGAGAATCAAACATGTGTACAGGGGCATAAACACAGCAGTGATAGGATTGGAGAGGTTCGGTGAGCAAATGAAGACCCTTTGAAGTCATATTGCATGGTACCCATTCCACGGGTTTCAACTACCCAGGTTTTAGGTATTCTTCCTTCAGCTAAAACATGCATGTGGAAGCCAGAGTATGATCAACCATGTGATCGGGAGACGTGTTCAAATATGTCTCAGTTTTCCTCCCCTGGTACTCGGGTGCAACATTCCAGACGCTTTACTAACACTCTCCCAACTTGGAGAGTCAGCGCCTTTAACCTCCTGTTTGGCCCAGTTTGCAATTTCTGCGGAAGATGAACAGGAATAGCGAGAACAAATGAGAGGCTAGCTGGAGGTGTCTGGACGGGCAAATTTAACTCTCATTTCCCACCAGGAAGAGGAAATAACCAAAGGCTCAGCGTGCCATACCGGAACCAGATTAGGGCCTGAAGCCATCCTGCGGTGTTGCGGCCAGGTCACAAGAAAGCGAGTTGAAGAAAGGAGCTCAGGGGCACTGTAATTCACAAACCTGCAGAGTTATAAATGACAGCTATCGTCCAAAAATAGACTGAAGTAAGGCTGCCAAGAGGACTTGAAAGTGGGGCAGAATTGCAGGAAACCGATTTCAGGAGGTAGACTGGAATTGCATTGAAAGCATAGGAAAAGAGGCAGAACGTCCACAATGATGCACTTGGCCAAAAAGGGCGTATGCGTTTTTTCCTGAATATATTCAGGAAAAAACGCATACGCCCTTTTTGGCCAACCAAGCAAGCTTGCAAAGGAAATCTGCACTACAATGAAGTCTCACTTACCCCGGTCAAAAGGGCCATCTGAAAAATGTGTAAAATCCAGAAAGGCAGGACAGGCCATGGAGAACTGGGAGCCTTGTTATGCTGATGGGCGGGATGTAAATTGCCAACAACCACTCGGGAGAAGTGTATGGTGTTTCCTGAAACATCTAAAAAACAAAGCAACAGAGCCTAGGGCACTTCCACTTATGGTCCTATAGCTTAGGGAAATTAAAATCAAAAAGACACAGCCACCCCAAAGTTTCGAACGGCTCTGTTTACAAGAACCTCGTTTACAGTAAAAGTTCAACATCGCAGAAAGTGAAAAATGGATAAAGAAGTTGTGGTATTTACTTACAAAGCAATATCACTCAGCAATGAAATCTGTGTCATCAGGCCCTTAGCAGCACAATGAGTGGATTCAGGTATGATGATTCTAACTGAAGTAAGTCACACAGAAAAAGAAACATCATAAGATATCAGTAATACACGGAATGTAAACTTGGCTACACAGGAACTGAATTACAGAACAGAACAGGGTCTCAAATTTAGAAAACCAACTTATGCTTGCTTAAGGGGAAAGGTGAGTTGGGGTGCTGCATAAAACCAGAGATTGAAATGAGCACAGATAAAGTTCCTTAAGCCAAATATGGAATAGACAAGAGCTACTTCTTGCTCAACGAAATGGACTCAACACCCCATATTAAACGCCTAAGAATGTACCTGACTAGTAAGTATCTTAAAACCTATGGATTGCTATGTCTCCGAAAGAGAATCAAGCATGTGTACAGGGACATAAACGCAGCAGTGATAGGATTGGAGAGGTTCGGTGAGCAAATGAAGACCCTTTGAAGTCATATTGCATGGTACCCATTCCACGGGTTTCAACTACCCAGGTTTTAGGTATTCTTCCTTCAGCTAAAACATGCATGTGGAACCCAGAGTATGATCAACCATGTGAATGGGAGACGTGTTCAAATATGTCTCAGTTTTCCTCCCCTGGTACTCGGGTGCAACATTCCAGACGCTTTACTAACACTCTTGCCACTTGGAGAGTCAGTCCCTTTAACCTCCTGTTTGGCCCAGTTTGCAATTTCTGCGGAAGATGAACAGGAATAGCGAGAACCAATGAGAGACTAGCTGGAGGTGTCTGGACGGGCAAATTTAACTCTCATTTCCCACCAGGAAGAGGAATTAACCAAAGGCTCAGCGTGCCGTACCGGAACCAGATTAGGGCCTGAAGCCATCCTGCGGTGTTGCGGCCAGGTCACAAGAAAGCGAGTTGAAGAAAGGAGCTCAGGGGCACTGAAATTCACAAAGCTGCAGAGTTATAAATGAGAGCTATCGTCCAAAAATAGACTGAAGTAAGGCTGCCAAGAGGACTTGAAAGCGGGGCAGAATTGCAGGAAACCGATTTCAGGAGGTAGACTGGAATTGCATTGAAAGCATAGGAAAAGAGGCAGAACGTCCACAATGATGCACATGGCCAAAAAGTGCGTATGCGTTTTTTCCTGAATATATTCAGGAAAAAACGCATACGCCCTTTTTGGCCAACCAAGCAAGCTTGCAAAGGAAATCTGCACTACAATGAAGTCTCACTTCCCCCCGGTCAAAAGGGCCATCTGAAAAAAGGGTAAAATCCAGAAAGGCAGGACAGGCCATGGAGAACTGGGAGCCTTGTTACGCTGATGGGCGGGATGTAAATTGCCAAGAATCACTTGGGAGAAGTGTATGGTGTTTCCTGAAACAACTAAAAAACAAAGCAACAGAACCTAGGGCACTTCCACTTATGGTCCTATAGCTTAGGGAAATTAAAATGAAAAAGACACAGCCACCCCAAATTTTGGAACGGCTCTGTTTACAAGAACCTCGTTTACAGTACAAGTTCAACATCGCAGAAAGTGAAAAATGGATAAAGAAGTTGTGGTATTTACTTACAAAGCAATATCACTCAGCAATGAAATCTGTGTCATCAGGCCCTTAGCAGCACAATGAGTGGATTCAGGTATGATGATTCTAACTGAAATAAGTCACACAGAAAAAGAAACATCATAAGATATCACTAATACACGGAATGTAAACTTGGCTACACAGGAACTGCATTCCAAAACAGAACAGGGTCTCAAATTTAGAAAACCAACTTATGCTTGCTTAAGGGGAAAGGTGAGTTGGGGTGCTGCATAAAACCAGAGATTGAAATGAGAACAGATAAAGTTCCTTAAGCCAAATATGGAATACACAAGAGCTACTCCTTCCTCAACGAAATGGACTCAAAACCCCATATTAAACGCCTAAGAATGTACCTGACTAGTAAGTATCTTAAAACCTATGGATTGCTATGTCTCCAAAAGAGAATCAAGCATGTGTACAGGGGCATAAACGCAGCAGTGATAGGATTGGAGAGGTTCGGTGAGCAAATGAAGACCCTTTGAAGTCATATTGTATGGTACCCATTACACGGGTCTCAACTCTCCAGGTTTAAGGTATTCTTCCTTCAGCTAAAACATGCATGTGGAACCCAGAGTATGATCAACCATGTGAACGGGAGACGTGTTCAAATATGTCTCAGTTTTCCTCCCCTGGTACTCGGGTGCCACATTCCAGACGCTTTACTAACACTCTCCCCAGTTGGAGAGTCAGTCCCTTTAACCTCCTGTTTGGCCCAGTTTGCAATTTCTGCGGAAGATGAACAGGAATAGCGAGAACCAATGAGAGGCTAGCTGGAGGTGTCTGGATGGGCAAATTTAACTCTCATTTCCCACCAGGAAGAGGAATTAACCAAAGGCTCAGCGTGCCGGGCCGGAACCAGATTAGGGCCTGAAGCCATCCTGCGGTGTTGCGGCCAGGTCACAAGAAAGTGAGTTGAAGAAAGGAGCTCAGGGGCACTGTAATTCACAAACCTGCAGAGTTATAAATGACAGCTATCGTCCAAAAATATACTGAAGTAAGGCTGCCAAGAGGACTTGAAAGCGGGGCAGAATTGCAGGAAACCGATTTCAGGAGGTAGACTGGAATTGCATTGAAAGCATAGGAAAGGAGGCAGAACGTCCACAATGATGCACTTGGCCAAAAAGGGCGTATGCGTTTTTTCCTGAATATATTCAGGAAAAAACGCATACGCCCTTTTTGGCCAACCAAGCAAGCTTGCAAAGGAAATCTGCACTACAATGAAGTCTCACTTCCCCCCGGTCAAAAGGGCCATCTGAAAAAAGTGTAAAATCCAGAAAGGCAGGACAGGCCATGGAGAACTGGGAGCCTTGTTATGCTGATGGGTGGGATGTAAATTACCAACAGACACTCAGGAGAAGTGTATGGTGTTTCCTGAAACATCTAAAAAACAAAGCAACAGAGCCTAGGGCACTGCCACTTATGGTCCTATAGCTTAGGGAAATTAAAATCAAAAAGACACAGCCACCCCAAAGTTTGGGACGCCTCTGTTTACAAGAACTTCGTTTACAGTACAAGTTCAACATCGCAGAAAGTGAAAAATGGATAAAGAAGTTGTGGTATTTACTTACAAAGCAATATCACTCAGCAATGAAATCTATGTCATCAGGGCCTTAGCAGCACAATGAGTGGATTCAGGTATGATGATTCTAACTGAAATAAGTCACACAGAAAAAGAAACATCATAAGATATCAGTAATACACGGAATGTAAACTTGGCTACACAGGAACTGAATTACAGAACAGAACAGGGTCTCAAATTTAGAAAACCAACTTATGCTTGCTTAAGGGTAAAGGTGAGTTGGGGTGCTGCATAAAACCAGAGATTGAAATGAGCACAGATAAAGTTCCTTAAGCCAAATATGGAATAGACAAGAGCTACTCCTTGCTCAACGAAATGGACTCAACACCCCATATTAAACGCCTAAGAATGTACCTGACTAGTAAGTATCTTAAAACCTATGGATTGCTATGTCTCCGAAAGAGAATCAAGCATGTGTACAGGGGCATAAACGCAGCAGTGATAGGATTGGAGAGGTTCGTGAGCAAATGAAGACCCTTTGAAGTCATATTGCATGGTACCCATTCCACGGGTTTCAACTACCCAGGTTTAAGGTATTCTTCCTTCAGCTAAAACATGCATGTGGAACCCAGAGTATGATCAACCATGTGATCGGGAGACCTGTTCAAATATGTCTCAGTTTTCGTACCCTGGTACTCGGGTGCAACATTCCAGACGCTTTACTAACACTCTCCCCACTTGGAGAGTCAGCGCCTTTAACCTCCTGTTTGGCCCAGTTTGCAATTTCTGCGGAAGATGAACAGGAATAGCGAGAACCAATGAGAGGCTAGCTGGAGGTATCTGGACGGGCAAATTTAACTCTCATTTCCCACCAGGAAGAGGAAATAACCAAAGGCTCAGCGTGCCGTACCGGAACCAGATTAGGGCCTGAAGCCATCCTGCGGTGTTGCGGCCAGCTCAAAAGAAAGCGAGTTGAAGAAAGGAGCTCAGGGGCACTGTAATTCACAAACCTGCAGAGTTATAAATGACAGCTATCGTCCAAAAATAGACTGAAGTAAGGCTGCCAAGAGGACTTGAAAGCGGGGCAGAATTGCAGGAAACCGATTTCAGGAGGTAGACTGGAATTGCATTGAAAGCATAGGAAAAGAGGCAGAACGTCCACAATGATGCACTTGGCCAAAAAGGGCGTATGCGTTTTTTCCTGAATATATTCAGGAAAAAACGCATACGCCCTTTTTGGCCAACCAAGCAAGCTTGCAAAGGAAATCTGCACTACAATGAAGTCTCACTTCCCCCCGGTCAAAAGGGCCATCTGAAAAAAGTGCAAAATCCAGAAAGGCAGGACAGGCCATGGAGAACTGGGAGCCTTGTTATGCTGATGGGCGGGATGTAAATTGCCAACAACCACTTGGGAGAAGTGTATGGTGTTTCCTGAAACATCTAAGAAACAAAGCAACAGAACCTAGGGCACTTCCACTTATGGTCCTATAGCTTAGGGAAATTAAAATCAAAAAGACACAGCCACCCCAAAGTTTGGAACGGCTCTGTTTACAAGAACCTCGTTTACAGTACAAGTTCAACATCGCAGAAAGTGAAAAATGGAGAAAGAAGTTGTGGTATTTACTTACAAAGCAATATCACTCAGCAATGAAATCTGTGTCATCAGGCCCTTAGCAGCACAATGAGTGGATTCAGGTATGATGATTCTAACTGAAGTAAGTCACACAGAAAAAGAAACATCATAAGATATCAGTAATACACGGAATGTAAACTTGGCTACACAGGAACTGAATTACAGAACAGAACAGGGTCTCAAATTTAGAAAACCAACTTATTCTTGCTTAAGGGTAAAGGTGAGTTGGGGTGCTGCATAAAACCAGAGATTGAAATGAGCACAGATAAAGTTCCTTAAGCCAAATATGGAATAGACAAGAGCTACTCCTTGCTCAACGAAATGGACTCAACACCCCATATTAAACGCCTAAGAATGTACCTGACTAGTAAGTATCGTAAAACCTATGGATTGCTATGTCTCCAAAAGAGAATCAAGCATGTGTACAGGGGCATAAACGCAGCAGTGATAGGATTGGAGAGGTTCGGTGAGCAAATGAAGACCCTTTGAAGTCATATTGCATGGTACCCATTACACGGGTCTCAACTCTCCAGGTTTAAGGTATTCTTCCTTCAGCTAAAACATGCATGTGGAACCCAGAGTATGATCAACCATGTGAACGGGAGACGTGTTCAAATATGTCTCAGTTTTCCTCCCCTGGTACTCGGGTGCAACATTCCAGACGCTTTACTAACACTCTCCCCACTTGGAGAGTCAGCGCCTTTAACCTCCTGTTTGGCCCAGTTTGCAATTTCTGCGGAAGATGAACAGGAATAGCGAGAACCAATGAGAGGCTAGCTGGAGGTGTCTGGACGGGCAAATTTAACTCTCATTTCCCACCAGGAAGAGGAAATAACCAAAGGCTCAGCATGCCGTACCGGAGCCAGATTAGGGCCTGAAGCCATCCTGCGGTGTTGCGGCCAGCTCAAAAGAAAGCGAGTTGAAGAAAGGAGCTCAGGGGCACTGTAATTCACAAACCTGCAGAGTTATAAATGACAGCTATCGTCCAAAAATAGACTGAAGTAAGGCTGCCAAGAGGACTTGAAAGCGGGGCAGAATTGCAGGAAACCGATTTCAGGAGGTAGACTGGAATTGCATTGAAAGCATAGGAAAAGAGGCAGAACGTCCACAATGATGCACTTGGCCAAAAAGGGCGTATGCGTTTTTGACTGAATATATTCAGGAAAAAACGCATACGCCCTTTTTGGCCAACCAAGCAAGCTTGCAAAGGAAATCTGCACTACAATGAAGTCTCACTTCCCCCCGGTCAAAAGGGCCATCTGAAAAAAGTGTAAAATCCAGAAAGGCAGGACAGGCCATGGAGAACTGGGAGCCTTGTTATGCTGATGGGCGGGATGTAAATTGCCAACAACCACTCGGGAGAAGTGTATGGTGTTTCCTGAAACATCTAAAAAACAAAGCAACAGAACCTAGGGCACTTCCACTTATGGTCCTATAGCTTTGGGAAATTAAAATCAAAAAGACACAGCCACCCCAAAGTTTGGAACGGCTCTGTTTACAAGAACCTCGTTTACAGTACAAGTTCAACATCGCAGAAAGTGAAAAATGGATAAAGAAGTTGTGGTATTTACTTACAAAGCAATATCACTCAGCAATGAAATCTGTGTCATCAGGCCCTTAGCAGCACAATGAGTGGATTCAGGTATGATGATTCTAACTGAAGTAAGTCACACAGAAAAAGAAACATCATAAGATATCAGTAATACACGGAATGTAAACTTGGCTACACAGGAACTGAATTACAGAACAGAACAGGGTCTCAAATTTAGAAAACCAACTTATGCTTGCTTAAGGGTAAAGGTGAGTTGGGGTGCTGCATAAAACCAGAGATTGAAATGAGCACAGATAAAGTTCCTTAAGCCAAATATGGAATAGACAAGAGCTACTCCTTGCTCAACGAAATGGACTCAACACCCCATATTAAACGCCTAAGAATGTACCTGACTAGTAAGTATCGTAAAACCTATGGATTGCTATGTCTCCAAAAGAGAATCAAGCATGTGTACAGGGGCATAAACGCAGCAGTGATAGGATTGGAGAGGTTCGGTGAGCAAATGAAGACCCTTTGAAGTCATATTGCATGGTACCCATTACACGGGTCTCAACTCTCCAGGTTTAAGGTATTCTTCCTTCAGCTAAAACATGCATGTGGAACCCAAGTATGATCAACCATGTGAACGGGAGACGTGTTCAAATATGTCTCAGTTTTCCTCCCCTGGTACTCGGGTGCAACATTCCAGACGCTTTACTAACACTCTCCCCAGTTGGAGAGTCAGCGCCTTTAACCTCCTGTTTGGCCCAGTTTGCAATTTCTGCGGAAGATGAACAGGAATAGCGAGAACCAATGAGAGGCTAGCTGGAGGTGTCTGGACGGGCAAATTTAACTCTCATTTCCCACCAGGAAGAGGAAATAACCAGAGGCTCAGCGTGCCGTACCGGAGCCAGATTAGGGCCTGAAGCCATCCTGCGGTGTTGCGGCCAGCTCAAAAGAAAGCGAGTTGAAGAAAGGAGCTCAGGGGCACTGTAATTCACAAACCTGCAGAGTTATAAATGACAGCTATCGTCCAAAAATAGACTGAAGTAAGGCTGCCAAGAGGACTTGAAAGTGGGGCAGAATTGCAGGAAACCGATTTCAGGAGGTAGACTGGAATTGCATTGAAAGCATAGGAAAAGAGGCAGAACGTCCACAATGATGCACTTGGCCAAAAAGGGCGTATGCGTTTTTTCCTGAATATATTCAGGAAAAAACGCATACGCCCTTTTTGGCCAACCAAGCAAGCTTGCAAAGGAAATCTGCACTACAATGAAGTCTCACTTCCCCCCGGTCAAAAGGGCCATCTGAAAAAAGTGTAAAATCCAGAAAGGCAGGACAGGCCATGGAGAACTGGGAGCCTTGTTATGCTGATGGGCGGGATGTAAATTGCCAACAACCACTGGGGAGAAGTGTATGGTGTTTCCTGAAACATCTAAAAAACAAAGCAACAGAACCTAGGGCACTTCCACTTATGGTCCTATAGCTTAGGGAAATTAAAATCAAAAAGACACAGCCACCCCAAAGTTTGGAACGGCTCTGTTTACAAGAACCTCGTTTACAGTACAAGTTCAACATCGCAGAAAGTGAAAAATGGATAAAGAAGTTGTGGTATTTACTTACAAAGCAATATCACTCAGCAATGAAATCTGTGTCATCAGGCCCTTAGCAGCACAATGAGTGGATTCAGGTATGATGATTCTAACTGAAGTAAGTCACACAGAAAAAGAAACATCATAAGATATCAGTAATACACGGAATGTAAACTTGGCTACACAGGAACTGAACTACAGAACAGAACAGGGTCTCAAATTTAGAAAACCAACTTATGCTTGCTTAAGGGTAAAGGTGAGTTGGGGTGCTGCATAAAACCAGAGATTGAAATGAGCACAGATAAAGTTCCTTAAGTCAAATATGGAATAGACAAGAGCTACTCCTTGCTCAACGAAATGGACTCAACACCACATATTAAACGCCTAAGAATGTACCTGACTAGTAAATATCTTAAAACCTATGGATTGCTATGTCTCCGAAAGAGAATCAAGCATGTCTACAGGGGCATAAACGCAGCAGTGATAGGATTGGAGAGGTTCGGTGAGCAAATGAAGACCCTTTGAAGTCATATTGCATGGTACCCATTACACGGGTCTTAACTCTCCAGGTTTAAGGTATTCTTCCTTCAGCTAAAACATGCATGTGGAACCCAAGTATGATCAACCATGTGAACGGGAGACGTGTTCAAATATGTCTCAGTTTTCCTCCCCTGGTACTCGGGTGCAACATTCCAGACGCTTTACTAACACTCTCCCCACTTGGAGAGTCAGCGCCTTTAACCTCCTGTTTGGCCCAGTTTGCAATTTCTGCGGAAGATGAACAGGAATAGCGAGAACCAATGAGAGACTAGCTGGAGGTGTCTGGATGGGCAAATTTAACTCTCATTTCCCACCAGGAAGAGGAAATAACCAAAGGCTCAGCGTGCCGTCCCGGAACCAGATTAGGGCCTGAAGCCATCCTGCGGTGTTGCGGCCAGGTCACAAGAAAGCGAGTTGAAGAAAGGAGCTCAGGGGCACTGTAATTCACAAACCTGCAGAGTTATAAATGACAGCTATCGTCCAAAAATAGACTGAAGTAAGGCTGCCAAGAGGACTTGAAAGCGGGGCAGAATTGCAGGAAACCGATTTCAGGAGGTAGACTGGAATTGCATTGAAAGCATAGGAAAAGAGGCAGAACGTCCACAATGATGCACTTGGCCAAAAAGGGCGTATGCGTTTTTTCCTGAATATATTCAGGAAAAAACGCATACGCCCTTTTTGGCCAACCAAGCAAGCTTGCAAAGGAAATCTGCACTACAATGAAGTCTCACTTCCCCCCGGTCAAAAGGGCCATCTGAAAAAAGTGTAAAATCCAGAAAGGCAGGACAGGCCATGGAGAACTGGGAGCCTTGTTATGCTGATGGGCGGGATGTAAATTGCCAACAACCACTCGGGAGAAGTGTATGGTGTTTCCTGAAACATCTAAAAAACAAAGCAACAGAGCCTAGGGCACTTCCACTTATGGTCCTATAGCTTAGGGAAATTAAAATCAAAAAGACACAGCCACCCCAAAGTTTGGGACGCCTCTGTTTACAAGAACCTCGTTTACAGTACAAGTTCAACATCGCAGAAAGTGAAAAATGGATAAAGAACTTGTGGTACCTACGTACAATGCAGTATCACTCAGCAATGAAATCTATGTCATCAGGCCCGTAGCAGCATAATGAGTGGATTCAGGTACGATGATTCTAACTGAAATAAGTCACACAGAAAAAGAAACATCATAAGATATCACTAATACACGGAATGTAAACTTGGCTACACAGGAACTGCATTCCAAAACAGAACAGGGTCTCAAATTTAGAAAACAAACTTATGCTTGCTTAAGGGGAAAGGTGAGTTGGGGTGCTGCATAAAACCAGAGATTGAAACGAGCACAGATAAAGTTCCTTAAGCCAAATATGGAATAGACAAGAGCTACTCCTTGCTCAACGAAATGGACTCAAAACCCCATATTAAACCCCTAAGAATGTACCTGACAAGTAAGTATCTTAAAACCTATGGATTGCTATGTCTCCAAAAGAGAATCAAGCGTGTGTACAGGGGAATAAACGCAGCAGTGATAGGATTGGAGAGGTTCGGTGAGCAAATGAAGACCCTTTGAAGTCATATTGCATGGTACCCATTACACGGGTCTCAACTCTCCAGGTTTAAGGTATTCTTCCTTCAGCTAAAACATGCATGTGGAACCCAGAGTATGATCAACCATGTGAACGGGAGACGTGTTCAAATATGTCTCAGTTTTCCTCCCCTGGTACTCGGGTGCAACATTCCAGACGCTTTACTAACACTCTCCCGACTTGGAGAGTCAGTCCCTTTAACCTCCTGTTTGGCCCAGTTTACAATTTCTGCGGAAGATGAACAGGAATAGCGAGAACCAATGAGACGCTAGCTGGAGGTGTCTGGACGGGCAAATTTAACTCTCATTTCCCACCAGGAAGAGGAATTAACCAAAGGCTCAGCATGCCGGGCCGGAACCAGATTAGGGCCTGAAGCCATCCTGCGGTGTTGCGGCCAGGTCACAAGAAAGCGAGTTGAAGAAAGGAGCTCAGGGGCACTGTAATTCACAAACCTGCAGAGTTATAAATGACAGCTATTTTCCAAAAATAGACTGAAGTAAGGCTGCCAAGAGGACTTGAAAGCGGGGCAGAATTGCAGGAAACCGATTTCAGGAGGTAGACTGGAATTGCATTGAAAGCATAGGAAAAGAGGCAGAACGTCCACAATGATGCACTTGGCCAAAAAGGGCGTATGCGTTTTTTCCTGAATAAATTCAGGAAAAATCGCATACGCCCTTTTTGGCCAACCAAGCAAGCTTGCAAAGGAAATCTGCACTACAATGAAGTCTCACTTCCCCTCGGTCAAAAGGGCCATCTGAAAAAAGTGTAAAATCCAGAAAGGCAACAGGCCATTGAGAACTTGGAGCCTTGTTATGCTGAGGGGCGGGATGTAAATTGCCAACAGACACTTGGGAGAAGTGTATGGTGTTTCCTGAAACATCTAAAAAACAAAGCAACAGAGCCTAGGGCACTTCCACTTATGGTCCTATAGCTTAGGGAAATTAAAATCAAAAACACACAGCCACCCCAAAGTTTGGAACGGCTCTGTTTACAAAAACCTCGTTTACAGTACAAGTTCAACATCGCAGAAAGTGAAAAATGGATAAAGAACTTGTGGTACTTACGTACAATGCAGTATCACTCAGCAATGAAATCTATGTCATCAGGCCCGTAGCAGCATAATGAGTACATTCAGGTATGATGATTCTAACTGAAATAAGTCACACAGAAAAAGAAACATCATAAGATATCACTAATACACGGAATGTAAACTTGGCTACACAGGAACTGAATTCCAAAACAGAACAGGTTCTCAAATTTAGAAAACCAACTTATGCTTGCTTAAGGGTAAAGGTGAGTTGGGGTGCTGCATAAAACCAGAGATTGAAATGAGCACAGATAAAGTTCCTTAAGCCAAATATGGAATAGACAAGAGCTACTCCTTGCTCAACGAAATGGACTCAACACCGCATATTAAACGCCTAAGAATGTACCTGACTAGTAAGTATCTTAAAACCTATGGATTGCTATGTCTCCGAAAGAGAATCAAGCATGTGTACAGGGGCATAAATACAGCAGTGATAGGATTGGAGAGGTTCGGTGAGCAAATGAAGACCCTTTGAAGTCATATTGCATGGTACCCATTCCACGGGTTTCAACTACCCAGGTTTTAGGTATTCTTCCTTCAGCTAAAACATGCATGTGGAACCCAGAGTATGATCAACCATGTGATCGGGAGACGTGTTCAAATATGTCTCAGTTTTCCTCCCCTGGTACTCGGGTGCAACATTCCAGACGCTTTACTAACACTCTCCCAACTTGGAGAGTCAGCGCCTTTAACCTCCTGTTTGGCCCAGTTTGCAATTTCTGCGGAAGATGAACAGGAAATGCGAGAACCAATGAGAGGCTAGCTGGAGGTGTCTGGACGGGCAAATTTAACTCTCATTTCCCACCAGGAAGAGGAAATAACCAAAGGCTCAGCGTGCCGTCCCGGAACCAGATTAGGGCCTGAAGCCATCCTGCGGTGTTGCGGCCAGCTCACAAGAAAGCGAGTTGAAGAAAGGAGCTCAGGGGCACTGTAATTCACAAACCTGCAGAGTTATAAATGACAGCTATCGTCCAAAAATAGACTGAAGTAAGGCTGCCAAGAGGACTTGAAAGCGGGGCAGAATTGCAGGAAACCGATTTCAGGAGGTAGACTGGAATTGCATTGAAAGCATAGGAAAAGAGGCAGAACGTCCACAATGATGCACTTGGCCAAAAAGGGCGTATGCGTTTTTTCCTGAATATATTCAGGAAAAAACGCATACGCCCTTTTTGGCCAACCAAGCAAGCTTGCAAAGGAAATCTGCACTACAATGAAGTCTCACTTCCCCCCGGTCAAAAGGGCCATCTGAAAAAAGTGTAAAATCCAGAAAGGCAGGACAGGCCATGGAGAACTGGGAGCCTTGTTATGCTGATGGGCGGGATGTAAATTGCCAACAGACACTCGGGAGAAGTGTATGGTGTTTCCTGAAACATCTAAAAAACAAAGCAACAGAGCCTAGGGCACTTCCACTTATGGTCCTATAGCTTAGGGAAATTAAAATCAAAAAGACACAGCCACCCCAAAGTTTGGAACGGCTCTGTTTACAAGAACCTCGTTTACAGTACAAGTTCAACATCGCAGAAAGTGAAAAATGGATAAAGAAGTTGTGGTATTTACTTACAAAGCAATATCACTCAGCAATGAAATCTGTGTCATCAGGCCCTTAGCAGCACAATGAGTGGATTCAGGTATGATGATTCTAACTGAAGTAAGTCACACAGAAAAAGAAACATCATAAGATATCAGTAATACACGGAATGTAAACTTGGCTACACAGGAACTGAATTACAGAACAGAACAGGGTCTCAAATTTAGAAAACCAACTTATGCTTGCTTAAGGGTAAAGGTGAGTTGGGGTGCTGCATAAAACCAGAGATTGAAATGAGCACAGATAAAGGTCCTTAAGTCAAATATGGAATAGACAAGAGCTACTTCTTGCTCAACGAAATGGACTCAACACCCCATATTAAACGCCTAAGAATGTACCTGACTAGTAAGTATCTTAAAACCTAAGGATTGCTATGTCTCCAAAAGAGAATCAAGCATGTGTACAGGGGCATAAACGCAGCAGTGATAGGATTGGAGAGGTTCGGTGAGCAAATGAAGACCCTTTGAAGTCATATTGCATGGTACCCATTCCACGGGTTTCAACTACCCAGGTTTTAGGTATTCTTCCTTCAGCTAAAACATGCATGTGGAACCCAGAGTATGATCAACCATGTGATCGGGAGACGTGTTCAAATATGTCTCAGTTTTCCTCCCCTGGTACTCGGGTGCAACATTCCAGACGCTTTACTAACACTCTCGCCACTTGGAGAGTCAGTCCCTTTAACCTCCTGTTTGGCCCAGTTTGCAATTTCTGCGGAAGATGTACAGGAATAGCGAGAACCAATGAGAGACTAGCTGGAGGTGTCTGGACGGGCAAATTTAACTCTCATTTCCCACCAGGAAGAGGAATTAACCAAAGGCTCAGCATGCCGTACCGGAACCAGATTAGGGCCTGAAGCCATCCTGCGGTGTTGCGGCCAGCTCAAAAGAAAGCGAGTTGAAGAAAGGAGCTCAGGGGCACTGAAATTCACAAACCTGCAGAGTTATAAATGACAGCTATCGTCCAAAAATAGACTGAAGTAAGGCTGCCAAGAGGACTTGAAAGCGGGGCAGAATTGCAGGAAACCGATTTCAGGATGTAGACTGGAATTGCATTGAAACCATAGGAAAAGAGGCAGAACGTCCACAATGATGCACTTGGCCAAAAAGGGCGTATGCGTTTTTTCCTGAATATATTCAGGAAAAAACGCATACGCCCTTTTTGGCCAACCAAGCAAGCTTGCAAAGAAATCTGCACTGCAATGAAGTCTCACTTCCCGCCGGTCAAAAGGGCCATCTGAAAAAAGTGTAAAATCCAGAAAGGCAGGACAGGCCATGGAGAACTGGGAGCCTTGTTATGCTGATGGGCGGGATGTAAATTGCCAACAACCACTCGGGAGAAGTGTATGGTGTTTCCTGAAACATCTAAAAAACAAATCAACAGAGCGTAGGGCACTTCCACTTATGGTCCTATAGCTTAGGGAAATTAAAATCAAAAAGACACAGCCACCCCAAAGTTTGGAACGGCTCTGTTTACAAGAACCTCGTTTACAGTACAAGTTCAACATCGCAGAAAGTGAAAAATGGATAAAGAAGTTGTGGTATTTACTTACAAAGCAATATCACTCAGCAATGAAATCTGTGTCATCAGGCCCTTAGCAGCACAATGAGTGGATTCAGGTATGATGATTCTAACTGAAGTAAGTCACACAGAAAAAGAAACATCATAAGATATCAGTAATACACGGAATGTAAACTTGGCTACACAGGAAATGAATTACAGAACAGAACAGGGTCTCAAATTTAGAAAACCAACTTATGCTTGCTTAAGGGTAAAGGTGAGTTGGGGTGCTGCATAAAACCAGAGATTGAAATGAGCACAGATAAAGTTCCTTAAGTCAAATATGGAATAGACAAGAGCTACTCCTTGCTCAACGAAATGGACTCAACATCGCATATTAAACGCCTAAGAATGTACCTGACTAGTAAGTATCTTAAAACCTATGGATTGCTATGTCTCCGAAAGAGAATCAAGCATGTGTACAGGGGCATAAACGCAGCAGTGATAGGATTGGAGAGGTTCGGTGAGCAAATGAAGACCCTTTGAAGTCATATTGCATGGTACCCATTACACGGGTCTTAACTCTCCAGGTTTAAGGTATTCTTCCTTCAGCTAAAACATGCATGTGGAACCCAAGTATGATCAACCATGTGAACGGGAGACGTGTTCAAATATGTCTCAGTTTTCCTCCCCTGGTACTCGGGTGCAACATTCCAGACGCTTTACTAACACTCTCCCCACTTGGAGAGTCAGTGCCTTTAACCTCCTGTTTGGCCCAGTTTGCAATTTCTGCGGAAGATGAACAGGAATAGCGAGAACCAATGAGAGACTAGCTGGAGGTGTCTGGACGGGCAAATTTAACTCTCATTTCCCACCAGGAAGAGGAAATAACCAAAGGCTCAGCGTGCCGTGCCGGAACCAGATTAGGGCCTGAAGCCATCCTGCGGTGTTGCGGCCAGGTCACAAGAAAGCAAGTTGAAGAAAGGAGCTCAGGGGCACTGTAATTCACAAACCTGCAGAGTTATAAATGACAGCTATCGTCCAAAAATAGACTGAAGTAAGGCTGCCAAGAGGACTTGAAAGCGGGGCAGAATTGCAGGAAACCGATTTCAGGAGGTAGACTGGAATTGCATTGAAAGCATAGGAAAAGAGGCAGAACGTCCACAATGATGCACTTGGCCAAAAAGGGCGTATGCGTTTTTTCCTGAATATATTCAGGAAAAAACGCATACGCACTTATTGGCCAACCAAGCAAGCTTGCAAAGGAAATCTGCACTACAATGAAGTCTCACTTCCCCCCGGTCAAAAGGGCCATCTGAAAAAAGTGTAAAATCCAGAAAGGCAGGACAGGCCATGGAGAACTGGGAGCCTTGTTATGCTGATGGGCGGGATGTAAATTGCCAACAGCCACTCGGGAGAAGTGTATGGTGTTTCCTGAAACATCTAAAAAACAAAGCAACAGAGCCTAGGGCACTTCCACTTATGGTCCTATAGCTTAGGGAAATTAAAATCAAAAAGACACAGCCACCCCAAAGTTTGGAACGGCTCTGTTTACAAGAACCTCGTTTACAGTACAAGTTCAACATCGCAGAAAGTGAAAAATGGAGAAAGAAGTTGTGGTATTTACTTACAAAGCAATATCACTCAGCAATGAAATCTGTGTCATCAGGCCCTTAGCAGCACAATGAGTGGATTCAGGTATGATGATTCTAACTGAAGTAAGTCACACAGAAAAAGAAACATCATAAGATATCAGTAATACACGGAATGTAAACTTGGCTACACAGGAACTGAATTACAGAACAGAACAGGGTCTCAAATTTAGAAAACCAACTTATTCTTGCTTAAGGGTAAAGGTGAGTTGGGGTGCTGCATAAAACCAGAGATTGAAATGAGCACAGATAAAGTTCCTTAAGCCAAATATGGAATAGACAAGAGCTACTCCTTGCTCAACGAAATGGACTCAACACCCCATATTAAACGCCTAAGAATGTACCTGACTAGTAAGTATCGTAAAACCTATGGATTGCTATGTCTCCAAAAGAGAATCAAGCATGTGTACAGGGGCATAAACGCAGCAGTGATAGGATTGGAGAGGTTCGGTGAGCAAATGAAGACCCTTTGAAGTCATATTGCATGGTACCCATTACACGGGTCTCAACTCTCCAGGTTTAAGGTATTCTTCCTTCAGCTAAAACATGCATGTGGAACCCAGAGTATGATCAACCATGTGAACGGGAGACGTGTTCAAATATGTCTCAGTTTTCCTCCCCTGGTACTCGGGTGCAACATTCCAGACGCTTTACTAACACTCTCCCCACTTGGAGAGTCAGCGCCTTTAACCTCCTGTTTGGCCCAGTTTGCAATTTCTGCGGAAGATGAACAGGAATAGCGAGAACCAATGAGAGGCTAGCTGGAGGTGTCTGGACGGGCAAATTTAACTCTCATTTCCCACCAGGAAGAGGAAATAACCAAAGGCTCAGCGTGCCGTACCGGAGCCAGATTAGGGCCTGAAGCCATCCTGCGGTGTTGCGGCCAGCTCAAAAGAAAGCGAGTTGAAGAAAGGAGCTCAGGGGCACTGTAATTCACAAACCTGCAGAGTTATAAATGACAGCTATCGTCCAAAAATAGACTGAAGTAAGGCTGCCAAGAGGACTTGAAAGCGGGGCAGAATTGCAGGAAACCGATTTCAGGAGGTAGACTGGAATTGCATTGAAAGCATAGGAAAAGAGGCAGAACGTCCACAATGATGCACTTGGCCAAAAAGGGCGTATGCGTTTTTGACTGAATATATTCAGGAAAAAACGCATACGCCCTTTTTGGCCAACCAAGCAAGCTTGCAAAGGAAATCTGCACTACAATGAAGTCTCACTTCCCCCCGGTCAAAAGGGCCATCTGAAAAAAGTGTAAAATCCAGAAAGGCAGGACAGGCCATGGAGAACTGGGAGCCTTGTTATGCTGATGGGCGGGATGTAGATTGCCAACAACCACTCGGGAGAAGTGTATGGTGTTTCCTGAAACATCTAAAAAACAAAGCAACAGAACCTAGGGCACTTCCACTTATGGTCCTATAGCTTTGGGAAATTAAAATCAAAAAGACACAGCCACCCCAAAGTTTGGAACGGCTCTGTTTACAAGAACCTCGTTTACAGTACAAGTTCAACATCGCAGAAAGTGAAAAATGGATAAAGAAGTTGTGGTATTTACTTACAAAGCAATATCACTCAGCAATGAAATCTGTGTCATCAGGCCCTTAGCAGCACAATGAGTGGATTCAGGTATGATGATTCTAACTGAAGTAAGTCACACAGAAAAAGAAACATCATAAGATATCAGTAATACACGGAATGTAAACTTGGCTACACAGGAACTGAATTACAGAACAGAACAGGGTCTCAAATTTAGAAAACCAACTTATGCTTGCTTAAGGGTAAAGGTGAGTTGGGGTGCTGCATAAAACCAGAGATTGAAATGAGCACAGATAAAGTTCCTTAAGCCAAATATGGAATAGACAAGAGCTACTCCTTGCTCAACGAAATGGACTCAACACCCCATATTAAACGCCTAAGAATGTACCTGACTAGTAAGTATCGTAAAACCTATGGATTGCTATGTCTCCAAAAGAGAATCAAGCATGTGTACAGGGGCATAAACGCAGCAGTGATAGGATTGGAGAGGTTCGGTGAGCAAATGAAGACCCTTTGAAGTCATATTGCATGGTACCCATTACACGGGTCTCAACTCTCCAGGTTTAAGGTATTCTTCCTTCAGCTAAAACATGCATGTGGAACCCAAGTATGATCAACCATGTGAACGGGAGACGTGTTCAAATATGTCTCAGTTTTCCTCCCCTGGTACTCGGGTGCAACATTCCAGACGCTTTACTAACACTCTCCCCAGTTGGAGAGTCAGCGCCTTTAACCTCCTGTTTGGCCCAGTTTGCAATTTCTGCGGAAGATGAACAGGAATAGCGAGAACCAATGAGAGGCTAGCTGGAGGTGTCTGGACGGGCAAATTTAACTCTCATTTCCCACCAGGAAGAGGAAATAACCAGAGGCTCAGCGTGCCGTACCGGAGCCAGATTAGGGCCTGAAGCCATCCTGCGGTGTTGCGGCCAGCTCAAAAGAAAGCGAGTTGAAGAAAGGAGCTCAGGGGCACTGTAATTCACAAACCTGCAGAGTTATAAATGACAGCTATCGTCCAAAAATAGACTGAAGTAAGGCTGCCAAGAGGACTTGAAAGTGGGGCAGAATTGCAGGAAACCGATTTCAGGAGGTAGACTGGAATTGCATTGAAAGCATAGGAAAAGAGGCAGAACGTCCACAATGATGCACTTGGCCAAAAAGGGCGTATGCGTTTTTTCCTGAATATATTCAGGAAAAAACGCATACGCCCTTTTTGGCCAACCAAGCAAGCTTGCAAAGGAAATCTGCACTACAATGAAGTCTCACTTCCCCCCGGTCAAAAGGGCCATCTGATAAAAGTGTAAAATCCAGAAAGGCAGGACAGGCCATGGAGAACTGGGAGCCTTGTTATGCTGATGGGCGGGATGTAAATTGCCAACAACCACTGGGGAGAAGTGTATGGTGTTTCCTGAAACATCTAAAAAACAAAGCAACAGAACCTAGGGCACTTCCACTTATGGTCCTATAGCTTAGGGAAATTAAAATCAAAAAGACACAGCCACCCCAAAGTTTGGAACGGCTCTGTTTACAAGAACCTCGTTTACAGTACAAGTTCAACATCGCAGAAAGTGAAAAATGGATAAAGAAGTTGTGGTATTTACTTACAAAGCAATATCACTCAGCAATGAAATCTGTGTCATCAGGCCCTTAGCAGCACAATGAGTGGATTCAGGTATGATGATTCTAACTGAAGTAAGTCACACAGAAAAAGAAACATCATAAGATATCAGTAATACACGGAATGTAAACTTGGCTACACAGGAACTGAATTACAGAACAGAACAGGGTCTCAAATTTAGAAAACCAACTTATGCTTGCTTAAGGGTAAAGGTGAGTTGGGGTGCTGCATAAAACCAGAGATTGAAATGAGCACAGATAAAGTTCCTTAAGTCAAATATGGAATAGACAAGAGCTACTCCTTGCTCAACGAAATGGACTCAACACCACATATTAAACGCCTAAGAATGTACCTGACTAGTAAATATCTTAAAACCTATGGATTGCTATGTCTCCGAAAGAGAATCAAGCATGTGTACAGGGGCATAAACGCAGCAGTGATAGGATTGGAGAGGTTCGGTGAGCAAATGAAGACCCTTTGAAGTCATATTGCATGGTACCCATTACACGGGTCTTAACTCTCCAGGTTTAAGGTATTCTTCCTTCAGCTAAAACATGCATGTGGAACCCAAGTATGATCAACCATGTGAACGGGAGACGTGTTCAAATATGTCTCAGTTTTCCTCCCCTGGTACTCGGGTGCAACATTCCAGACGCTTTACTAACACTCTCCCCACTTGGAGAGTCAGCGCCTTTAACCTCCTGTTTGGCCCAGATTGCAATTTCTGCGGAAGATGAACAGGAATAGCGAGAACCAATGAGAGACTAGCTGGAGGTGTCTGGATGGGCAAATTTAACTCTCATTTCCCACCAGGAAGAGGAAATAACCAAAGGCTCAGCGTGCCGTCCCGGAACCAGATTAGGGCCTGAAGCCATCCTGCGGTGTTGCGGCCAGGTCACAAGAAAGCGAGTTGAAGAAAGGAGCTCAGGGGCACTGTAATTCACAAACCTGCAGAGTTATAAATGACAGCTATCGTCCAAAAATAGACTGAAGTAAGGCTGCCAAGAGGACTTGAAAGCGGGGCAGAATTGCAGGAAACCGATTTCAGGAGGTAGACTGGAATTGCATTGAAAGCATAGGAAAAGAGGCAGAACGTCCACAATGATGCACTTGGCCAAAAAGGGCGTATGCGTTTTTTCCTGAATATATTCAGGAAAAAACGCATACGCCCTTTTTGGCCAACCAAGCAAGCTTGCAAAGGAAATCTGCACTACAATGAAGTCTCACTTCCCCCCGGTCAAAAGGGCCATCTGAAAAAAGTGTAAAATCCAGAAAGGCAGGACAGGCCATGGAGAACTGGGAGCCTTGTTATGCTGATGGGCGGGATGTAAATTGCCAACAACCACTCGGGAGAAGTGTATGGTGTTTCCTGAAACATCTAAAAAACAAAGCAACAGAGCCTAGGGCACTTCCACTTATGGTCCTATAGCTTAGGGAAATTAAAATCAAAAAGACACAGCCACCCCAAAGTTTGGGACGCCTCTGTTTACAAGAACCTCGTTTACAGTACAAGTTCAACATCGCAGAAAGTGAAAAATGGATAAAGAACTTGTGGTACCTACGTACAATGCAGTATCACTCAGCAATGAAATCTATGTCATCAGGCCCGTAGCAGCATAATGAGTGGATTCAGGTACGATGATTCTAACTGAAATAAGTCACACAGAAAAAGAAACATCATAAGATATCACTAATACACGGAATGTAAACTTGGCTACACAGGAACTGCATTCCAAAACAGAACAGGGTCTCAAATTTAGAAAACAAACTTATGCTTGCTTAAGGGGAAAGGTGAGTTGGGGTGCTGCATAAAACCAGAGATTGAAACGAGCACAGATAAAGTTCCTTAAGCCAAATATGGAATAGACAAGAGCTACTCCTTGCTCAACGAAATGGACTCAAAACCCCATATTAAACCCCTAAGAATGTACCTGACAAGTAAGTATCTTAAAACCTATGGATTGCTATGTCTCCAAAAGAGAATCAAGCGTGTGTACAGGGGAATAAACGCAGCAGTGATAGGATTGGAGAGGTTCGGTGAGCAAATGAAGACCCTTTGAAGTCATATTGCATGGTACCCATTACACGGGTCTCAACTCTCCAGGTTTAAGGTATTCTTCCTTCAGCTAAAACATGCATGTGGAACCCAGAGTATGATCAACCATGTGAACGGGAGACGTGTTCAAATATGTCTCAATTTTCCTCCCCTGGTACTCGGGTGCAACATTCCAGACGCTTTACTAACACTCTCCCGACTTGGAGAGTCAGTCCCTTTAACCTCCTGTTTGGCCCAGTTTGCAATTTCTGCGGAAGATGAACAGGAATAGCGAGAACCAATGAGACGCTAGCTGGAGGTGTCTGGACGGGCAAATTTAACTCTCATTTCCCACCAGGAAGAGGAATTAACCAAAGGCTCAGCATGCCGGGCCGGAACCAGATTAGGGCCTGAAGCCATCCTGCGGTGTTGCGGCCAGGTCACAAGAAAGCGAGTTGAAGAAAGGAGCTCAGGGGCACTGTAATTCACAAACCTGCAGAGTTATAAATGACAGCTATTTTCCAAAAATAGACGGAAGTAAGGCTGCCAAGAGGACTTGAAAGCGGGGCAGAATTGCAGGAAACCGATTTCAGGAGGTAGACTGGAATTGCATTGAAAGCATAGGAAAAGAGGCAGAACGTCCACAATGATGCACTTGGCCAAAAAGGGCGTATGCGTTTTTTCCTGAATAAATTCAGGAAAAATCGCATACGCCCTTTTTGGCCAACCAAGCAAGCTTGCAAAGGAAATCTGCACTACAATGAAGTCTCACTTCCCCTCGGTCAAAAGGGCCATCTGAAAAAAGTGTAAAATCCAGAAAGGCAACAGGCCATTGAGAACTTGGAGCCTTGTTATGCTGAGGGGCGGGATGTAAATTGCCAACAGACACTTGGGAGAAGTGTATGGTGTTTCCTGAAACATCTAAAAAACAAAGCAACAGAGCCTAGGGCACTTCCACTTATGGTCCTATAGCTTAGGGAAATTAAAATCAAAAACACACAGCCACCCCAAAGTTTGGAACGGCTCTGTTTACAAAAACCTCGTTTACAGTACAAGTTCAACATCGCAGAAAGTGAAAAATGGATAAAGAACTTGTGGTACTTACGTACAATGCAGTATCACTCAGCAATGAAATCTATGTCATCAGGCCCGTAGCAGCATAATGAGTACATTCAGGTATGATGATTCTAACTGAAATAAGTCACACAGAAAAAGAAACATCATAAGATATCACTAATACACGGAATGTAAACTTGGCTACACAGGAACTGAATTCCAAAACAGAACAGGTTCTCAAATTTAGAAAACCAACTTATGCTTGCTTAAGGGTAAAGGTGAGTTGGGGTGCTGCATAAAACCAGAGATTGAAATGAGCACAGATAAAGTTCCTTAAGCCAAATATGGAATAGACAAGAGCTACTCCTTGCTCAACGAAATGGACTCAACACCGCATATTAAACGCCTAAGAAAGTACCTGACTAGTAAGTATCTTAAAACCTATGGATTGCTATGTCTCCGAAAGAGAATCAAGCATGTGTACAGGGGCATAAATACAGCAGTGATAGGATTGGAGAGGTTCGGTGAGCAAATGAAGACCCTTTGAAGTCATATTGCATGGTACCCATTCCACGGGTTTCAACTACCCAGGTTTTAGGTATTCTTCCTTCAGCTAAAACATGCATGTGGAACCCAGAGTATGATCAACCATGTGATCGGGAGACGTGTTCAAATATGTCTCAGTTTTCCTCCCCTGGTACTCGGGTGCAACATTCCAGACGCTTTACTAACACTCTCCCAACTTGGAGAGTCAGCGCCTTTAACCTCCTGTTTGGCCCAGTTTGCAATTTCTGCGGAAGATGAACAGGAAATGCGAGAACCAATGAGAGGCTAGCTGGAGGTGTCTGGACGGGCAAATTTAACTCTCATTTCCCACCAGGAAGAGGAAATAACCAAAGGCTCAGCGTGCCGTCCCGGAACCAGATTAGGGCCTGAAGCCATCCTGCGGTGTTGCGGCCAGCTCACAAGAAAGCGAGTTGAAGAAAGGAGCTCAGGGGCACTGTAATTCACAAGCCTGCAGAGTTATAAATGACAGCTATCGTCCAAAAATAGACTGAAGTAAGGCTGCCAAGAGGACTTGAAAGCGGGGCAGAATTGCAGGAAACCGATTTCAGGAGGTAGACTGGAATTGCATTGAAAGCATAGGAAAAGAGGCAGAACGTCCACAATGATGCACTTGGCCAAAAAGGGCGTATGCGTTTTTTCCTGAATATATTCAGGAAAAAACGCATACGCCCTTTTTGGCCAACCAAGCAAGCTTGCAAAGGAAATCTGCACTACAATGAAGTCTCACTTCCCCCCGGTCAAAAGGGCCATCTGAAAAAAGTGTAAAATCCAGAAAGGCAGGACAGGCCATGGAGAACTGGGAGCCTTGTTATGCTGATGGGCGGGATGTAAATTGCCAACAGACACTCGGGAGAAGTGTATGGTGTTTCCTGAAACATCTAAAAAACAAAGCAACAGAGCCTAGGGCACTTCCACTTATGGTCCTATAGCTTAGGGAAATTAAAATCAAAAAGACACAGCCACCCCAAAGTTTGGAACGGCTCTGTTTACAAGAACCTCGTTTACAGTACAAGTTCAACATCGCAGAAAGTGAAAAATGGATAAAGAAGTTGTGGTATTTACTTACAAAGCAATATCACTCAGCAATGAAATCTGTGTCATCAGGCCCTTAGCAGCACAATGAGTGGATTCAGGTATGATGATTCTAACTGAAGTAAGTCACACAGAAAAAGAAACATCATAAGATATCAGTAATACACGGAATGTAAACTTGGCTACACAGGAACTGAATTACAGAACAGAACAGGGTCTCAAATTTAGAAAACCAACTTATGCTTGCTTAAGGGTAAAGGTGAGTTGGGGTGCTGCATAAAATCAGAGATTGAAATGAGCACAGATAAAGTTCCTTAAGTCAAATATGGAATAGACAAGAGCTACTTCTTGCTCAACGAAATGGACTCAACACCCCATATTAAACGCCTAAGAATGTACCTGACTAGTAAGTATCTTAAAACCTAAGGATTGCTATGTCTCCAAAAGAGAATCAAGCGTGTGTACAGGGGCATAAACGCAGCAGTGATAGGATTGGAGAGGTTCGGTGAGCAAATGAAGACCCTTTGAAGTCATATTGCATGGTACCCATTCCACGGGTTTCAACTACCCAGGTTTTAGGTATTCTTCCTTCAGCTAAAACATGCATGTGGAACCCAGAGTATGATCAACCATGTGATCGGGAGACGTGTTCAAATATGTCTCAGTTTTCCTCCCCTGGTACTCGGGTGCAACATTCCAGACGCTTTACTAACACTCTCGCCACTTGGAGAGTCAGCGCCTTTAACCTCCTGTTTGGCCCAGTTTGCAATTTCTGCGGAAGATGTACAGGAATAGCGAGAACCAATGAGAGACTAGCTGGAGGTGTCTGGACGGGCAAATTTAACTCTCATTTCCCACCAGGAAGAGGAATTAACCAAAGGCTCAGCATGCCGTACCGGAACCAGATTAGGGCCTGAAGCCATCCTGCGGTGTTGCGGCCAGCTCAAAAGAAAGCGAGTTGAAGAAAGGAGCTCAGGGGCACTGAAATTCACAAACCTGCAGAGTTATAAATGACAGCTATCGTCCAAAAATAGACTGAAGTAAGGCTGCCAAGAGGACTTGAAAGCGGGGCAGAATTGCAGGAAACCGATTTCAGGATGTAGACTGGAATTGCATTGAAACCATAGGAAAAGAGGCAGAACGTCCACAATGATGCACTTGGCCAAAAAGGGCGTATGCGTTTTTTCCTGAATATATTCAGGAAAAAACGCATACGCCCTTTTTGGCCAACCAAGCAAGCTTGCAAAGGAAATCTGCACTGCAATGAAGTCTCACTTCCCGCCGGTCAAAAGGGCCATCTGAAAAAAGTGTAAAATCCAGAAAGGCAGGACAGGCCATGGAGAACTGGGAGCCTTGTTATGCTGATGGGCGGGATGTAAATTGCCAACAACCACTCGGGAGAAGTGTATGGTGTTTCCTGAAACATCTAAAAAACAAAGCAACAGAACCTAGGGCACTTCCACTTATGGTCCTATAGCTTAGGGAAATTAAAATCAAAAAGACACAGCCACCCCAAAGTTTGGAACGGCTCTGTTTACAAGAACCTCGTTTACAGTACAAGTTCAACATCGCAGAAAGTGAAAAATGGATAAAGAAGTTGTGGTATTTACTTACAAAGCAATATCACTCAGCAATGAAATCTGTGTCATCAGGCCCTTAGTAGCACAATGAGTGGATTCAGGTATGATGATTCTAACTGAAGTAAGTCACACAGAAAAAGAAACATCATAAGATATCAGTAATACACGGAATGTAAACTTGGCTACACAGGAAATGAATTACAGAACAGAACAGGGTCTCAAATTTAGAAAACCAACTTATGCTTGCTTAAGGGTAAAGGTGAGTTGGGGTGCTGCATAAAACCAGAGATTGAAATGAGCACAGATAAAGTTCCTTAAGTCAAATATGGAATAGACAAGAGCTACTCCTTGCTCAACGAAATGGACTCAACATCGCATATTAAACGCCTAAGAATGTACCTGACTAGTAAGTATCTTAAAACCTATGGATTGCTATGTCTCCGAAAGAGAATCAAGCATGTGTACAGGGGCATAAACGCAGCAGTGATAGGATTGGAGAGGTTCGGTGAGCAAATGAAGACCCTTTGAAGTCATATTGCATGGTACCCATTACACGGGTCTTAACTCTCCAGGTTTAAGGTATTCTTCCTTCAGCTAAAACATGCATGTGGAACCCAAGTATGATCAACCATGTGAACGGGAGACGTGTTCAAATATGTCTCAGTTTTCCTCCCCTGGTACTCGGGTGCAACATTCCAGACGCTTTACTAACACTCTCCCCACTTGGAGAGTCAGTGCCTTTAACCTCCTGTTTGGCCCAGTTTGCAATTTCTGCGGAAGATGAACAGGAATAGCGAGAACCAATGAGAGACTAGCTGGAGGTGTCTGGACGGGCAAATTTAACTCTCATTTCCCACCAGGAAGAGGAAATAACCAAAGGCTCAGCGTGCCGTGCCGGAACCAGATTAGGGCCTGAAGCCATCCTGCGGTGTTGCGGCCAGGTCACAAGAAAGCAAGTTGAAGAAAGGAGCTCAGGGGCACTGTAATTCACAAACCTGCAGAGTTATAAATGACAGCTATCGTCCAAAAATAGACTGAAGTAAGGCTGCCAAGAGGACTTGAAAGCGGGGCAGAATTGCAGGAAACCGATTTCAGGAGGTAGACTGGAATTGCATTGAAAGCATAGGAAAAGAGGCAGAACGTCCACAATGATGCACTTGGCCAAAAAGGGCGTATGCGTTTTTTCCTGAATATATTCAGGAAAAAACGCATACGCCCTTTTTGGCCAACCAAGCAAGCTTGCAAAGGAAATCTGCACTACAATGAAGTCTCACTTCCCCCCGGTCAAAAGGGCCATCTGAAAAAAGTGTAAAATCCAGAAAGGCAGGACAGGCCATGGAGAACTGGGAGCCTTGTTATGCTGATGGGCGGGATGTAAATTGCCAACAACCACTCGGGAGAAGTGTATGGTGTTTCCTGAAACATCTAAAAAACAAAGCAACAGAGCCTAGGGCACTTCCACTTATGGTCCTATAGCTTAGGGAAATTAAAATCAAAAAGACACAGCCACCCCAAAGTTTGGGACGCCTCCCTTTACAAGAACCTCGTTTACCGTACAAGTTCAATATCACAGAAAGTGAAAAATGGATAAAGAACTTGTGGTACTTACGTACAATGCAGTATCACTCAGCAATGAAATCTATGTCATCAGGCCCGTAGCAGCATAATGAGTGGATTCAGGTACGATGATTCTAACTGAAATAAGTCACACAGAAAAAGAAACATCATAAGATATCACTAATACACGGAATGTAAACTTGGCTACACAGGAACTGAATTACAGAACAGAACAGGGTCTCAAATTTAGAAAACCAACTTATGCTTGCTTAAGGGTAAAGGTGAGTTGGGGTGCTGCATAAAACCAGAGATTGAAATGAGCACAGATAAAGTTCCTTAAGCCAAATACGGAATAGACAAGAGCTACTCCTTGCTCAACGAAATGGACTCAACACCCCATATTAAACGCCTAAGAATGTACCTGACTAGTAAGTATCTTAAAACCTATGGATTGCTATGTCTCCGAAAGAGAATCAAGCATGTGTACAGGGGCATAAACGCAGCAGTGATAGGATTGGAGAGGTTCGGTGAGCAAATGAAGACCCTTTGAAGTCATATTGCATGGTACCCATTACACGGGTCTTAACTCTCCAGGTTTAAGGTATTCTTCCTTCAGCTAAAACATGCATGTGGAACCAAAGTATGATCAACCATGTGATCGGGAGACGTGTTCAAATATGTCTCAGTTTTCCTCCCCTGGTACTCGGGTGCAACATTCCAGACGCTTTACTAACACTCTCCCCACTTGGAGAGTCAGTCCCTTTAACCTCCTGTTTGGCCCAGTTTGCAATTTCTGTGGAAGATGAACAGGAATAGCGAGAACCAATGAGAGACTAGCTGGAGGTGTCTGGACGGGCAAATTTAACTCTCATTTCCCACCAGGAAGAGGAAATAACCAAAGGCTCAGCGTGCCGTGCCGGAACCAGATTAGGGCCTGAAGCCATCCTGCGGTGTTGCGGCCAGCTCAAAAGAAAGCGAGTTGAAGAAAGGAGCTCAGGGGCACTGTAATTCACAAACCTGCAGAGTTATAAATGACAGCTATCGTCCAAAAATAGACTGAAGTAAGGCTGCCAAGAGGACTTGAAAGTGGGGCAGAATTGCAGGAAACCGATTTCAGGAGGTAGACTGGAATTGCATTGAAAGCATAGGAAAAGAGGCAGAACGTCCACAATGATGCACTTGGCCAAAAAGGGCGTATGCGTTTTTTCCTGAATATATTCAGGAAAAAACGCATACGCCCTTTTTGGCCAACCAAGCAAGCTTGCAAAGGAAATCTGCACTACAATGAAGTCTCACTTCCCCCCGGTCAAAAGGGCCATCTGAAAAAAGTGTAAAATCCAGAAAGGCAGGACAGGCCATGGAGAACTGGGAGCCTTGTTATGCTGATGGGCGGGATGTAAATTGCCAACAACCACTCGGGAGAAGTGTATGGTGTTTCCTGAAACATCTAAAAAACAAAGCAACAGAACCTAGGGCACTTCCACTTATGGTCCTATAGCTTAGGGAAATTAAAATCAAAAAGACACAGCCACCCCAAAGTTTGGAACGGCTCTGTTTACAAGAACCTCGTTTACAGTACAAGTTCAACATCGCAGAAAGTGAAAAATGGATAAAGAAGTTGTGGTATTTACTTACAAAGCAATATCACTCAGCAATGAAATCTGTGTCATCAGGCCCTTAGCAGCACAATGAGTGGATTCAGGTATGATGATTCTAACTGAAGTAAGTCACACAGAAAAAGAAACATCATAAGATATCAGTAATACACGGAATGTAAACTTGGCTACACAGGAACTGAATTACAGAACAGAACAGGGTCTCAAATTTAGAAAACCAACTTATGCTTGCTTAAGGGTAAAGGTGAGTTGGGGTGCTGCATAAAACCAGAGATTGAAATGAGCACAGATAAAGTTCCTTAAGTCAAATATGGAATAGACAAGAGCTACTCCTTGCTCAACGAAATGGACTCAACACCACATATTAAACGCCTAAGAATGTACCTGACTAGTAAATATCTTAAAACCTATGGATTGCTATGTCTCCGAAAGAGAATCAAGCATGTGTACAGGGGCATAAACGCAGCAGTGATAGGATTGGAGAGGTTCGGTGAGCAAATGAAGACCCTTTGAAGTCATATTGCATGGTACCCATTACACGGGTCTTAACTCTCCAGGTTTAAGGTATTCTTCCTTCAGCTAAAACATGCATGTGGAACCCAAGTATGATCAACCATGTGAACGGGAGACGTGTTCAAATATGTCTCAGTTTTCCTCCCCTGGTACTCGGGTGCAACATTCCAGACGCTTTACTAACACTCTCCCAACTTGGAGAGTCAGCGCCTTTAACCTCCTGTTTGGCCCAGTTTGCAATTTCTGCGGAAGATGAACAGGAATAGCGAGAACCAATGAGAGACTAGCTGGAGGTGTCTGGATGGGCAAATTTAACTCTCATTTCCCACCAGGAAGAGGAAATAACCAAAGGCTCAGCGTGCCGTCCCGGAACCAGATTAGGGCCTGAAGCCATCCTGCGGTGTTGCGGCCAGGTCACAAGAAAGCGAGTTGAAGAAAGGAGCTCAGGGGCACTGTAATTCACAAACCTGCAGAGTTATAAATGACAGCTATCGTCCAAAAATAGACTGAAGTAAGGCTGCCAAGAGGACTTGAAAGCGGGGCAGAATTGCAGGAAACCGATTTCAGGAGGTAGACTGGAATTGCATTGAAAGCATAGGAAAAGAGGCAGAACGTCCACAATGATGCACTTGGCCAAAAAGGGCGTATGCGTTTTTTCCTGAATATATTCAGGAAAAAACGCATACGCCCTTTTTGGCCAACCAAGCAAGCTTGCAAAGGAAATCTGCACTACAATGAAGTCTCACTTCCCCCCGGTCAAAAGGGCCATCTGAAAAAAGTGTAAAATCCAGAAAGGCAGGACAGGCCATGGAGAACTGGGAGCCTTGTTATGCTGATGGGCGGGATGTAAATTGCCAACAACCACTCGGGAGAAGTGTATGGTGTTTCCTGAAACATCTAAAAAACAAAGCAACAGAGCCTAGGGCACTTCCACTTATGGTCCTATAGCTTAGGGAAATTAAAATCAAAAAGACACAGCCACCCCAAAGTTTGGGACGCCTCTGTTTACAAGAACCTCGTTTACAGTACAAGTTCAACATCGCAGAAAGTGAAAAATGGATAAAGAACTTGTGGTACCTACGTACAATGCATTATCACTCAGCAATGAAATCTATGTCATCAGGCCCGTAGCAGCATAATTAGTGGATTCAGGTACGATGATTCTAACTGAAATAAGTCACACAGAAAAAGAAACATCATAAGATATCACTAATACACGGAATGTAAACTTGGCTACACAGGAACTGCATTCCAAAACAGAACAGGGTCTCAAATTTAGAAAACAAACTTATGCTTGCTTAAGGGGAAAGGTGAGTTGGGGTGCTGCATAAAACCAGAGATTGAAACGAGCACAGATAAAGTTCCTTAAGCCAAATATGGAATAGACAAGAGCTACTCCTTGCTCAACGAAATGGACTCAAAACCCCATATTAAACCCCTAAGAATGTACCTGACTAGTAAGTATCTTAAAACCTATGGATTGCTATGTCTCCAAAAGAGAATCAAGCGTGTGTACAGGGGAATAAACGCAGCAGTGATAGGATTGGAGAGGTTCGGTGAGCAAATGAAGACCCTTTGAAGTCATATTGCATGGTACCCATTACACGGGTCTCAACTCTCCAGGTTTAAGGTATTCTTCCTTCAGCTAAAACATGCATGTGGAACCCAGAGTATGATCAACCATGTGAACGGGAGACGTGTTCAAATATGTCTCAGTTTTCCTCCCCTGGTACTCGGGTGCAACATTCCAGACGCTTTACTAACACTCTCCCGACTTGGAGAGTCAGTCCCTTTAACCTCCTCTTTGGCCCAGTTTGCAATTTCTGCGGAAGATGAACAGGAATAGCGAGAACCAATGAGACGCTAGCTGGAGGTGTCTGGACGGGCAAATTTAACTCTCATTTCCCACCAGGAAGAGGAATTAACCAAAGGCTCAGCATGCCGGGCCGGAACCAGATTAGGGCCTGAAGCCATCCTGCGGTGTTGCGGCCAGGTCACAAGAAAGCGAGTTGAAGAAAGGAGCTCAGGGGCACTGTAATTCACAAACCTGCAGAGTTATAAATGAGAGCTATTTTCCAAAAATAGACTGAAGTAAGGCTGCCAAGAGGACTTGAAAGCGGGGCAGAATTGCAGGAAACCGATTTCAGGAGGTAGACTGGAATTGCATTGAAAGCATAGGAAAAGAGGCAGAACGTCCACAATGATGCACTTGGCCAAAAAGGGCGTATGCGTTTTTTCCTGAATAAATTCAGGAAAAAACGCATACGCCCTTTTTGGCCAACCAAGCAAGCTTGCAAAGGAAATCTGCACTACAATGAAGTCTCACTTCCCCTCGGTCAAAAGGGCCATCTGAAAAAAGTGTAAAATCCAGAAAGGCAACAGGCCATTGAGAACTTGGAGCCTTGTTATGCTGAGGGGCGGGATGTAAATTGCCAACAGACACTCGGGAGAAGTGTATGGTGTTTCCTGAAACATCTAAAAAACAAAGCAACAGAACCTAGGGCACTTCCACTTATGGTCCTATAGCTTAGGGAAATTAAAATCAAAAACACACAGCCACCCCAAAGTTTGGAACGGCTCTGTTTACAAGAACCTCGTTTACAGTACAAGTTCAACATCGCAGAAAGTGAAAAATGGATAAAGAACTTGTGGTACTTACGTACAATGCAGTATCACTCAGCAATGAAATCTATGTCATCAGGCCCGTAGCAGCATAATGAGTACATTCAGGTATGATGATTCTAACTGAAATAAGTCACACAGAAAAAGAAACATCATAAGATATCACTAATACACGGAATGTAAACTTGGCTACACAGGAACTGAATTCCAAAACAGAACAGGTTCTCAAATTTAGAAAACCAACTTATGCTTGCTTAAGGGTAAAGGTGAGTTGGGGTGCTGCATAAAACCAGAGATTGAAATGAGCACAGGTAAAGTTCCTTAAGCCAAATATGGAATAGACAAGAGCTACTCCTTGCTCAACGAAATGGACTCAACACCGCATATTAAACGCCTAAGAATGTACCTGACTAGTAAGTATCTTAAAACCTATGGATTGCTATGTCTCCGAAAGAGAATCAAGCATGTGTACAGGGGCATAAATACAGCAGTGATAGGATTGGAGAGGTTCGGTGAGCAAATGAAGACCCTTTGAAGTCATATTGCATGGTACCCATTCCACGGGTTTCAACTACCCAGGTTTTAGGTATTCTTCCTTCAGCTAAAACATGCATGTGGAACCCAGAGTATGATCAACCATGTGATCGGGAGACGTGTTCAAATATGTCTCAGTTTTCCTCCCCTGGTACTCGGGTGCAACATTCCAGACGCTTTACTAACACTCTCCCAACTTGGAGAGTCAGCGCCTTTAACCTCCTGTTTGGCCCAGTTTGCAATTTCTGCGGAAGATGAACAGGAATAGCGAGAACCAATGAGAGGCTAGCTGGAGGTGTCTGGACGGGCAAATTTAACTCTCATTTCCCACCAGGAAGAGGAAATAACCAAAGGCTCAGTGTGCCGTCCCGGAACCAGATTAGGGCCTGAAGCCATCCTGCGGTGTTGCGGCCAGCTCACAAGAAAGCGAGTTGAAGAAAGGAGCTCAGGGGCACTGTAATTCACAAACCTGCAGAGTTATAAATGACAGCTATCGTCCAAAAATAGACTGAAGTAAGGCTGCCAAGAGGACTTGAAAGCGGGGCAGAATTGCAGGAAACCGATTTCAGGAGGTAGACTGGAATTGCATTGAAAGCATAGGAAAAGAGGCAGAACGTCCACAATGATGCACTTGGCCAAAAAGGGCGTATGCGTTTTTTCCTGAATATATTCAGGAAAAAACGCATACGCCCTTTTTGGCCAACCAAGCAAGCTTGCAAAGGAAATCTGCACTACAATGAAGTCTCACTTCCCCCCGGTCAAAAGGGCCATCTGAAAAAAGTGTAAAATCCAGAAAGGCAGGACAGGCCATGGAGAACTGGGAGCCTTGTTATGCTGATGGGCGGGATGTAAATTGCCAACAGACACTCGGGAGAAGTGTATGGTGTTTCCTGAAACATCTAAAAAACAAAGCAACAGAGCCTAGGGCACTTCCACTTATGGTCCTATAGCTTAGGGAAATTAAAATCAAAAAGACACAGCCACCCCAAAGTTTGGAACGGCTCTGTTTACAAGAACCTCGTTTACAGTACAAGTTCAACATCGCAGAAAGTGAAAAATGGATAAAGAAGTTGTGGTATTTACTTACAAAGCAATATCACTCAGCAATGAAATCTGTGTCATCAGGCCCTTAGCAGCACAATGAGTGGATTCAGGTATGATGATTCTAACTGAAGTAAGTCACACAGAAAAAGAAACATCATAAGATATCAGTAATACACGGAATGTAAACTTGGCTACACAGGAACTGAATTACAGAACAGAACAGGGTCTCAAATTTAGAAAACCAACTTATGCTTGCTTAAGGGTAAAGGTGAGTTGGGGTGCTGCATAAAACCAGAGATTGAAATGAGCACAGATAAAGTTCCTTAAGTCAAATATGGAATAGACAAGAGTTACTTCTTGCTCAACGAAATGGACTCAACACCCCATATTAAACGCCTAAGAATGTACCTGACTAGTAAGTATCTTAAAACCTATGGATTGCTATGTCTCCAAAAGAGAATCAAGCGTGTGTACAGGGGCATAAACGCAGCAGTGATAGGATTGGAGAGGTTCGGTGAGCAAATGAAGACCCTTTGAAGTCATATTGCATGGTACCCATTCCACGGGTTTCAACTACCCAGGTTTTAGGTATTCTTCCTTCAGCTAAAACATGCATGTGGAACCCAGAGTATGATCAACCATGTGATCGGGAGACGTGTTCAAATATGTCTCAGTTTTCCTCCCCTGGTACTCGGGTGCAACATTCCAGACGCTTTACTAACACTCTCGCCACTTGGAGAGTCAGTCCCTTTAACCTCCTGTTTGGCCCAGTTTGCAATTTCTGCGGAAGATGTACAGGAATAGCCAGAACCAATGAGAGACTAGCTGGAGGTGTCTGGACGGGCAAATTTAACTCTCATTTCCCACCAGGAAGAGGAATTAACCAAAGGCTCAGCATGCCGTACCGGAACCAGATTAGGGCCTGAAGCCATCCTGCGGTGTTGCGGCCAGCTCAAAAGAAAGCGAGTTGAAGAAAGGAGCTCAGGGGCACTGAAATTCACAAACCTGCAGAGTTATAAATGACAGATATCGTCCAAAAATAGACTGAAGTAAGGCTGCCAAGAGGACTTGAAAGCGGGGCAGAATTGCAGGAAACCGATTTCAGGATGTAGACTGGAATTGCATTGAAACCATAGGAAAAGAGGCAGAACGTCCACAATGATGCACTTGGCCAAAAAGGGCGTATGCGTTTTTTCCTGAATATATTCAGGAAAAAACGCATACGCCCTTTTTGGCCAACCAAGCAAGCTTGCAAAGGAAATCTGCACTGCAATGAAGTCTCACTTCCCGCCGGTCAAAAGGGCCATCTGAAAAAAGTGTAAAATCCAGAAAGGCAGGACAGGCCATGGAGAACTGGGAGCCTTGTTATGCTGATGGGCGGGATGTAAATTGCCAACAACCACTCGGGAGAAGTGTATGGTGTTTCCTGAAACATCTAAAAAACAAAGCAACAGAACCTAGGGCACTTCCACTTATGGTCCTATAGCTTAGGGAAATTAAAATCAAAAAGACACAGCCACCCCAAAGTTTGGAACGGCTCTGTTTACAAGAACCTCGTTTACAGTACAAGTTCAACATCGCAGAAAGTGAAAAATGGATAAAGAAGTTGTGGTATTTACTTACAAAGCAATATCACTCAGCAATGAAATCTGTGTCATCAGGCCCTTAGCAGCACAATGAGTGGATTCAGGTATGATGATTCTAACTGAAGTAAGTCACACAGAAAAAGAAACATCATAAGATATCAGTAATACACGGAATGTAAACTTGGCTACACAGGAAATGAATTACAGAACAGAACAGGGTCTCAAATTTAGAAAACCAACTTATGCTTGCTTAAGGGTAAAGGTGAGTTGGGGTGCTGCATAAAACCAGAGATTGAAATGAGCACAGATAAAGTTCCTTAAGTCAAATATGGAATAGACAAGAGCTACTCCTTGCTCAACGAAATGGACTCAACATCGCATATTAAACGCCTAAGAATGTACCTGACTAGTAAGTATCTTAAAACCTATGGATTGCTATGTCTCCGAAAGAGAATCAAGCATGTGTACAGGGGCATAAACGCAGCAGTGATAGGATTGGAGAGGTTCGGTGAGCAAATGAAGACCCTTTGAAGTCATATTGCATGGTACCCATTACACGGGTCTTAACTCTCCAGGTTTAAGGTATTCTTCCTTCAGCTAAAACATGCATGTGGAACCCAAGTATGATCAACCATGTGAACGGGAGACGTGTTCAAATATGTCTCAGTTTTCCTCCCCTGGTACTCGGGTGCAACATTCCAGACGCTTTACTAACACTCTCCCCACTTGGAGAGTCAGTGCCTTTAACCTCCTGTTTGGCCCAGTTTGCAATTTCTGCGGAAGATGAACAGGAATAGCGAGAACCAATGAGAGACTAGCTGGAGGTGTCTGGACGGGCAAATTTAACTCTCATTTCCCACCAGGAAGAGGAAATAACCAAAGGCTCAGCGTGCCGTGCCGGAACCAGATTAGGGCCTGAAGCCATCCTGCGGTGTTGCGGCCAGGTCACAAGAAAGCAAGTTGAAGAAAGGAGCTCAGGGGCACTGTAATTCACAAACCTGCAGAGTTATAAATGACAGCTATCGTCCAAAAATAGACTGAAGTAAGGCTGCCAAGAGGACTTGAAAGCGGGGCAGAATTGCAGGAAACCGATTTCAGGAGGTAGACTGGAATTGCATTGAAAGCATAGGAAAAGAGGCAGAACGTCCACAATGATGCACTTGGCCAAAAAGGGCGTATGCGTTTTTTCCTGAATATATTCAGGAAAAAACGCATACGCCCTTTTTGGCCAACCAAGCAAGCTTGCAAAGGAAATCTGCACTACAATGAAGTCTCACTTCCCCCCGGTCAAAAGGGCCATCTGAAAAAAGTGTAAAATCCAGAAAGGCAGGACAGGCCATGGAGAACTGGGAGCCTTGTTATGCTGATGGGCAGGATGTAAATTGCCAACAACCACTCGGGAGAAGTGTATGGTGTTTCCTGAAACATCTAAAAAACAAAGCAACAGAGCCTAGGGCACTTCCACTTATGGTCCTATAGCTTAGGGAAATTAAAATCAAAAAGACACAGCCACCCCAAAGTTTGGGACGCCTCCGTTTACAAGAACCTCGTTTACCGTACAAGTTCAATATCACAGAAAGTGAAAAATGGATAAAGAACTTGTGGTACTTACGTACAATGCAGTATCACTCAGCAATGAAATCTATGTCATCAGGCCCGTAGCAGCATAATGAGTGGATTCAGGTACGATGATTCTAACTGAAATAAGTCACACAGAAAAAGAAACATCATAAGATATCACTAATACACGGAATGTAAACTTGGCTACACAGGAACTGAATTACAGAACAGAACAGGGTCTCAAATTTAGAAAACCAACTTATGCTTGCTTAAGGGGAAAGGTGAGTTGGGGTGCTGCATAAAACCAGAGATTGAAATGAGCACAGATAAAGTTCCTTAAGCCAAATACGGAATAGACAAGAGCTACTCCTTGCTCAACGAAATGGACTCAACACCCCATATTAAACGCCTAAGAATGTACCTGACTAGTAAGTATCTTAAAACCTATGGATTGCTATGTCTCCGAAAGAGAATCAAGCATGTGTACAGGGGCATAAACGCAGCAGTGATAGGATTGGAGAGGTTCGGTGAGCAAATGAAGACCCTTTGAAGTCATATTGCATGGTACCCATTCCACGGGTCTTAACTCTCCAGGTTTAAGGTATTCTTCCTTCAGCTAAAACATGCATGTGGAACCCAAGTATGATCAACCATGTGATCGGGAGACGTGTTCAAATATGTCTCAGTTTTCCTCCCCTGGTACTCGGGTGCAACATTCCAGACGCTTTACTAACACTCTCCCCACTTGGAGAGTCAGTCCCTTTAACCTCCTGTTTGGCCCAGTTTGCAATTTCTGTGGAAGATGAACAGGAATAGCGAGAACCAATGAGAGACTAGCTGGAGGTGTCTGGACGGGCAAATTTAACTCTCATTTCCCACCAGGAAGAGGAAATAACCAAAGGCTCAGCGTGCCGTGCCGGAACCAGATTAGGGCCTGAAGCCATCCTGCGGTGTTGCGGCCAGGTCACAAGAAAGCAAGTTGAAGAAAGGAGCTCAGGGGCACTGTAATTCACAAACCTGCAGAGTTATAAATGACAGCTATCGTCCAAAAATAGACTGAAGTAAGGCTGCCAAGAGGACTTGAAAGCGGGGCAGAATTGCAGGAAACCGATTTCAGGAGGTAGACTGGAATTGCATTGAAAGCATAGGAAAAGAGGCAGAACGTCCACAATGATGCACTTGGCCAAAAAGGGCGTATGCGTTTTTTCCTGAATATATTCAGGAAAAAACGCATACGCACTTTTTGGCCAACCAAGCAAGCTTGCAAAGGAAATCTGCACTACAATGAAGTCTCACTTCCCCCCGGTCAAAAGGGCCATCTGAAAAAAGTGTAAAATCCAGAAAGGCAGGACAGGCCATGGAGAACTGGGAGCCTTCTTATGCTGATGGGCGGGATGTAAATTGCCAACAACCACTCGGGAGAAGTGTATGGTGTTTCCTGAAACATCTAAAAAACAAAGCAACAGAGCCTAGGGCACTTCCACTTATGGTCCTATAGCTTAGGGAAATTAAAATCAAAAAGACACAGCCACCCCAAAGTTTGGGACGCCTCCGTTTAGAAGAACCTCGTTTACCGTACAAGTTCAATATCACAGAAAGTGAAAAATGGATAAAGAACTTGTGGTACTTACGTACAATGCAGTATCACTCAGCAACGAAATCTATGTCATCAGGCCCGTAGCAGCATAATGAGTGGATTCAGGTACGATGATTCTAACTGAAATAAGTCACACAGAAAAAGAAACATCATAAGATATCACTAATACACGGAATGTAAACTTGGCTACACAGGAACTGCATTCCAAAACAGAACAGGGTCTCAAATTTAGAAAACCAACTTATTCTTGCTAAAGGGTAAAGGTGAGTTGGGGTGCTGCATAAAACCAGAGATTGAAATGAGCACAGATAAAGTTCCTTAAGCCAAATACGGAATAGACAAGAGCTACTCCTTGCTCAACGAAATGGACTCAACACCGCATATTAAACGCCTAAGAATGTACCTGACTAGTAAGTATCTTAAAACCTATGGATTGCTATGTCTCCGAAAGAGAATCAAGCATGTGTACAGGGGCATAAACGCAGCAGTGATAGGATTGGAGAGGTTCGGTGAGCAAATGAAGACCCTTTGAAGTCATATTGCATGGTACCCATTCCACGGGTTTCAACTACCCAGGTTTAAGGTATTCTTCCTTCAGCTAAAACATGCATGTGGAACCTAGAGTATGATCAACCATGTGATCGGGAGACGTGTTCAAATATGTCTCAGTTTTCCTCCCCTGGTACTCGGGTGCAACATTCCAGACGCTTTACTAACACTCTCCCCACTTGGAGCGTCAGTCCCTTTAACCTCCTGTTTGGCCCAGTTTGCAATTTCTGCGGAAGATGAACAGGAATAGCGAGAACCAATGAGAGGCTAGCTGGAGGTGTCTGGACGGGCAAATTTAACTCTCATTTCCCACCAGGAGGAGGAAATAACCAAAGGCTCAGGGTGCCGTGCCAGAACCAGATTAGGGCCTGAAGCCATCCTGCGGTGTTGCGGCCAGCTCAAAAGAAAGCGAGTTGAAGAAAGGAGCTCAGGGGCACTGTAATTCACAAACCTGCAGAGTTATAAATGACAGCTATCGTCCAAAAATAGACTGAAGTAAGGCTGCCAAGAGGACTTGAAAGCGGGGCAGAATTGCAGGAAACCGATTTCAGGAGGTAGACTGAAATTGCATTGAAAGCATAGGAAAAGAGGCAGAACGTCCACAATGATGCACTTGGCCAAAAAGGGCGTATGCGTTTTTTCCTGAATATATTCAGGAAAGAACGCATACGCCCTTTTTGGCCAACCAAGCAAGCTTGCAAAGGAAATCTGCACTGCAATGAAGTCTCACTTCCCCCCGGTCAAAAGGGCCATCTGAAAAAAGTGTAAAATCCAGAAAGGCAGGACAGGCCATGGAGAACTGGGAGCCTTGTTATGCTGATGGGCGGGATGTAAATTGCCAACAGACACTCGGGAGAAATGTATGGGGTTTCCTGAAACATCTAAAAAACAAAGCAACAGAGCCTAGGGCACTGCCACTTATGGTCCTATAGCTTAGGGAAATTAAAATCAAAAAGACACAGCCACCCCAAAGTTTGGGACGCCTCTGTTTACAAGAAAATCGTTTACAGTAATAGTTCAACATCGCAGAAAGTGAAAAATGGATAAAAAAGTTGTGGTATTTACTTACAAAGCAATATCACTCAGCAATGAAATCTATGTCATCAGGCCCTTAGCAGCACAATGAGTGGATTCAGGTATGATGATTCTAACTGAAATAAGTCACACAGAAAAAGAAACATCATAAGATATCAGTAATACACGGAATGTAAACTTGGCTACACAGGAACTGAATTACAGAACAGAACAGGGTCTCAAATTTAGAAAACCAACTTATGCTTGCTTAAGGGGAAAGGTGAGTTGGGGTGCTGCATAAAACCAGAGATTGAAATGAGCACAGATAAAGTTCCTTAAGTCAAATATGGAATAGACAAGAGCTACTCCTTGCTCAACGAAATGGACTCAACATCGCATATTAAACGCCTAAGAATGTACCTGACTAGTAAGTATCTTAAAACCTATGGATTGCTATGTCTCCGAAAGAGAATCAAGCATGTGTACAGGGGCATAAACGCAGCAGTGATAGGATTGGAGAGGTTCGGTGAGCAAATGAAGACCCTTTGAAGTCATATTGCATGGTACCCATTACACGGGTCTTAACTCTCCAGGTTTAAGGTATTCTTCCTTCAGCTAAAACATGCATGTGGAACCCAAGTATGATCAACCATGTGAACGGGAGACGTGTTCAAATATGTCTCAGTTTTCCTCCCCTGGTACTCGGGTGCAACATTCCAGACGCTTTACTAACACTCTCCCCACTTGGAGAGTCAGCGCCTTTAACCTCCTGTTTGGCCCAGTTTGCAATTTCTGCGGAAGATGAACAGGAATAGCGAGAACCAATGAGAGACTAGCTGGAGGTGTCTGGACGGGCAAATTTAACTCTCATTTCCCACCAGGAAAAGGAAATAACCAAAGGCTCAGCGTGCCGTGCCGGAACCAGATTAGGGCCTGAAGCCATCCTGCGGTGTTGCGGCCAGGTCACAAGAAAGAAAGTTGAAGAAAGGAGCTCAGGGGCACTGTAATTCACAAACCTGCAGAGTTATAAATGACAGCTATCGTCCAAAAATAGACTGAAGTAAGGCTGCCAAGAGGACTTGAAAGCGGGGCAGAATTGCAGGAAACCGATTTCAGGAGGTAGACTGGAATTGCATTGAAAGCATAGGAAAAGAGGCAGAACGTCCACAATGATGCACTTGGCCAAAAAGGGCGTATGCGTTTTTTCCTGAATATATTCAGGAAAAAACGCATACGCCCTTTTTGGCCAACCAAGCAAGCTTGCAAAGGAAATCTGCACTACAATGAAGTCTCACTTCCCCCCGGTCAAAAGGGCCATCTGAAAAAAGTGTAAAATCCAGAAAGGCAGGACAGGCCATGGAGAACTGGGAGCCTTGTTATGCTGATGGGCGGGATGTAAATTGCCAACAACCACTCGGGAGAAGTGTATGGTGTTTCCTGAAACATCTAAAAAACAAAGCAACAGAGCCTAGGGCACTTCCACTTATGGTCCTATAGCTTAGGGAAATTAAAATCAAAAAGACACAGCCACCCCAAAGTTTGGGACGCCTCCGTTTACAAGAACCTCGTTTACCGTACAAGTTCAATATCACAGAAAGTGAAAAATGGATAAAGAACTTGTGGTACTTACGTACAATGCAGTATCACTCAGCAATGAAATCTATGTCATCAGGCCCGTAGCAGCATAATGAGTGGATTCAGGTACGATGATTCTAACTGAAATAAGTCACACAGAAAAAGAAACATCATAAGATATCACTAATACACGGAATGTAAACTTGGCTACACAGGAACTGCATTCCAAAACAGAACAGGGTCTCAAATTTAGAAAACCAACTTATGCTTGCTTAAGGGGAAAGGTGAGTTGGGGTGCTGCATAAAACCAGAGATTGAAATGAGCACAGATAAAGTTCCTTAAGCCAAATATGGAATAGACAAGAGCTACTCCTTGCTCAACGAAATGGACTCAACACCGCATATTAAACGCCTAAGAATGTACCTGACTAGTAAGTATCTTAAAACCTATGGATTGCTATGTCTCCGAAAGAGAATCAAGCATGTGTACAGGGGCATAAACGCAGCAGTGATAGGATTGGAGAGGTTCGGTGAGCAAATGAAGACCCTTTGAAGTCATATTGCATGGTACCCATTCCACGGGTTTCAACTACCCAGGTTTTAGGTATTCTTCCTTCAGCTAAAATATGCATGTGGAACCCAGAGTATGATCAACCATGTGATCGGGAGACGTGTTCAAATATGTCTCAGTTTTCCTCCCCTGGTACTCGGGTGCAACATTCCAGACGCTTTACTAACACTCTCCCCACTTGGAGAGTCAGTCCCTTTAACCTCCTGTTTGGCCCAGTTTGCAATTTCTGCGGAAGATGAACAGGAATAGCGAGAACCAATGAGAGGCTTGCTGGAGGTGTCTGGACGGGCAAATTTAACTCTCATTTCCCACCAGGAAGAGGAAATAACCAAAGGCTCAGCGTGCCGTACCAGAACTAGATTAGGGCCTGAAGCCATCCTGCGGTTTTGCGGCCAGCTCAAAAGAAAGCGAGTTGAAGAAAGGAGCTCAGGGGCACTATAATTCACAAACCTGCAGAGTTATAAATGACAGCTATCGTCCAAAAATATACTGAAGTAAGGCTGCCAAGAGGACTTGAAAGCGGGGCAGAATTGCAGGAAACCGATTTCAGGAGGTAGACTGGAATTGCATTGAAAGCATAGGAAAAGAGGCAGAACGTCCACAATGATGCACTTGGCCAAAAAGGGCGTATGCGTTTTTTCCTGAATATATTCAGGAAAAAACGCATACGCCCTTTTTGGCCAACCAAGCAAGCTTGCAAAGGAAATCTGCACTACAATGAAGTCTCACTTCCCCCCGGTCAAAAGGGCCATCTGAAAAAAGTGTAAAATCCAGAAAGGCAGGACAGGCCATGGAGAACTGGGAGCCTTGTTATGCTGATGGGCGGGATGTAAATTGCCAAAAACCACTCGGGAGAAGTGTATGGTGTTTCCTGAAACATCTAAAAAACAAAGCAACAGAACCTAGGGCACTTCCACTTATGGTCCTATAGCTTAGGGAAATTAAAATCAAAAAGACACAGCCACCCCAAAGTTTGGAATGGCTCTGTTTACAAGAACCTCGTTTACAGTACAAGTTCAACGTCGCAGAAAGTGAAAAATGGATAAAGAAGTTGTGGTATTTACTTACAAAGCAATATCACTCAGCAATGAAATCTGTGTCATCAGGCCCTTAGCAGCACAATGAGTGGATTCAGGTATGATGATTCTAACTGAAATAAGTCACACAGAAAAAGAAACATCATAAGATATCAGTAATACACGGAATGGAAACTTGGCTACACAGGAACTGAATTACAGAACAGAACAGGGTCTCAAATTTAGAAAACCAACTTATGCTTGCTTAAGGGGAAAGGTGAGTTGGGGTGCTGCATAAAACCAGAGATTGAAATGAGCACAGATAAAGTCCTTAAGTCAAATATGGAATAGACAAGAGCTACTCCTTGCTCAACGAAATGGACTCAACACCGCATATTAAACGCCTAAGAATGTACCTGACTAGTAAGTATCGTAAAACCTATAGATTGCTATGTCTCCGAAAGAGAATCAAGCATGTGTACAGGGGCATAAACGCAGCAGTGATAGGATTGGAGAGGTTCGGTGAGCAAATGAAGACCCTTTGAAGTCATATTGCATGGTACCCATTCCACGGGTTTCAACTACCCAGGTTTTAGGTATTCTTCCTTCAGCTAAAACATGCATGTGGAACCCAGAGTATGATCAACCATGTGATCGGGAGACGTGTTCAAATATGTCTCAGTTTTCCTCCCCTGGTACTCGGGTGCAACATTCCAGACGCTTTACTAACACTCTCCCCACTTGGAGAGTCAGCGCCTTTAACCTCCTGTTTGGCCCAGTTTGCAATTTCTGCGGAAGATGAACAGGAATAGCGAGAACCAATGAGAGGCTAGCTGGAGGTGTCTGGACGGGCAAATTTAACTCTCATTTCCCACCAGGAGGAGGAAATAACCAAAGGCTCAGCGTGCCGTGCCAGAACCAGATTAGGGCCTGAAGCCATCCGGCGGTGTTGCGGCCAGGTCAAAGAAAGCGAGTTGAAGAAAGGAGCTCAGGGGCACTGTAATTCACAAACCTGCAGAGTTATAAATGACAGCTATCGTCCAAAAATATACTGAAGTAAGGCTGCCAAGAGGACTTGAAAGCGGGGCAGAATTGCAGGAAACCGATTTCAGGAGGTAGACTGGAATTGCATTGAAAGCATAGGAAAAGAGGCAGAACGTCCACAATGATGCACTTGGCCAAAAAGGGCGTATGCGTTTTTTCCTGAATATATTCAGGAAAAAACGCATACGCCCTTTTTGGCCAACCAAGCAAGCTTGCAAAGGAAATCTGCACTGCAATGAAGTCTCACTTCCCCCCGGTCAAAAGGGCCATCTGAAAAAAGTGTAAAATCCAGAAAGGCAGGACAGGCCATGGAGAACTGGGAGCCTTGTTATGCTGATGGGCGGGATGTAAATTGCCAACAGACACTCGGGAGAAATGTATGGTGTTTCCTGAAACATCTAAAAAACAAAGCAACAGAGCCTAGGGCACTTCCACTTATGGTCCTATAGCTTAGGGAAATTAAAATCAAAAAGACACAGCCACCCCAAAGTTTGGGACGCCTCTGTTTAGAAGAACCTCGTTTACAGTACAAGTTCAACATCGCAGAAAGTGAAAAATGGATAAAGAAGTTGTGTTATTTACTTACAAAGCAATATCACTCAGCAATGAAATCTATGTCATCAGGCCCTTAGCAGCACAATGAGTGGATTCAGGTATGATGATTCTAACTGAAATAAGTCAAACAGAAAAAGAAACATCATAAGATATCAGTAATACACGGAATGTAAACTTGGCTACACAGGAACTGAATTACAGAACAGAACAGGGTCTCAAATTTAGAAAACCAACTTATGCTTGCTTAAGGGTAAAGGTGAGTTGGGGTGCTGCATAAAACCAGAGATTGAAATGAGCACAGATAAAGTTCCTTAAGTCAAATATGGAATAGACAAGAGCTACTCCTTGCTCAACGAAATGGACTCAACACCGCATATTAAACGCCTAAGAATGTACCTGACTAGTAAGTATCATAAAACCTATGGATTGCTATGTCTCCAAAAGAGAATCAAGCATGTGTACAGGGGCATAAACGCAGCAGTGATAGGATTGGAGAGGTTCGGTGAGCAAATGAAGACCCTTTGAAGTCATATTGCATGGTACCCATTACACGGGTCTCAACTCTCCAGGTTTAAGGTATTCTTCCTTCAGCTAAAACATGTATGTGGAACCCAAGTATGATCAACCATGTGAACGGGAGACGTGTTCAAATATGTCTCAGTTTTCCTCCCCTGGTACTCGGGTGCAACATTCCAGAAGCTTTACTAACACTCTCCCCACTTGGAGAGTCAGCGCCTTTAACCTCCTGTTTGGCCCAGTTTGCAATTTCTGCGGAAGATGAACAGGAATAGCGAGAACCAATGAGAGGCTAGCTGGAGGTGTCTGGACGGGCAAATTTAACTCTCATTTCCCACCAGGAAGAGAAAATAACCAAAGGCTCAGCGTGCCGTACCGGAACCAGATTAGGGCCTAAAGCCATCCTGCGGTGTTGCGGCCAGCTCAAAAGAAAGCGAGTTGAAGAAAGGAGCTCAGGGGCACTGTAATTCACAAACCTGCAGAGTTATAAATGACAGCTATCGTCCAAAAATAGACTGAAGTAAGGCTGCCAAGAGGACTTGAAAGCGGGGCAGAATTGCAGGAAACCGATTTCAGGAGGTAGACTGGAATTGCATTGAAAGCATAGGAAAAGAGGCAGAACGTCCACAATGATGCACTTGGCCAAAAAGGGCGTATGCGTTTTTTCCTGAATATATTCAGGAAAAAACGCATACGCCCTTTTTGGCCAACCAAGCAAGCTTGCAAAGGAAATCTGCACTACAATGAAGTCTCACTTCCCCCCGGTCAAAAGGGCCATCTGAAAAAAGTGTAAAATCCAGAAAGGCAGGACAGGCCATGGAGAACTGGGAGCCTTGTTATGCTGATGGGCGGGATGTAAATTGCCAAAAACCACTCTGGAGAAGTGTATGGTGTTTCCTGAAACATCTAAAAAACAAAGCAACAGAACCTAGGGCACTTCCACTTATGGTCCTATAGCTTAGGGAAATTAAAATCAAAAAGACACAGCCACCCCAAAGTTTGGAATGGCTCTGTTTACAAGAACCTCGTTTACAGTACAAGTTCAACATCGCAGAAAGTGAAAAATGGATAAAGAAGTTGTGGTATTTACTTAGAAAGTAATATCACTCAGCAATGAAATCTGTGTCATCAGGCCCTTAGCAGCACAATGAGTGGATTCAGGTATGATGATTCTAACTGAAATAAGTCACACAGAAAAAGAAACATCATAAGATATCAGTAATACACGGAATGGAAACTTGGCTACACAGGAACTGAATTACAGAACAGAACAGGGTCTCAAATTTAGAAAACCAACTTACTCTTGCTTAAGGGTAAAGGTGAGTTGGGGTGCTGCATTAAACCAGAGATTGAAATGAGCACAGATAAAGTTCCTTAAGCCAAATACGGAATACACAAGAGCTACTCCTTGCTCAACGAAATGGACTCAACACCCCATATTAAAGGCCTAAGAATGTACCTGACTAGTAAGTATCTTAAAACCTATGGATTGCTATGTCTCCGAAAGAGAATCAAGCATGTGTACAGGGGCATAAACGCAGCAGTGATAGGATTGGAGAGGTTCGGTGAGCAAATGAAGACCCTTTGAAGTCATATTGCATGGTACCCATTCCACGGGTTTCAACTACCCAGGTTTAAGGTATTCTTCCTTCAGGTAAAACATGCATGTGGAACCTAGAGTATGATCAACCATGTGATCGGGAGACGTGTTCAAATATGTCTCAGTTTTCCTCCCCTGGTACTCGGGTGCAACATTCCAGACGCTTTACTAACACTCTCCCCACGTGGAGAGTCAGTCCCTTTAACCTCCTGTTTGGCCCAGTTTGCAATTTCTGTGGAAGATGAACAGGAATAGCGAGAACCAATGAGAGGCTAGCTGGAGGTGTCTGGACGGGCAAATTTAACTCTCATTTCCCACCAGGAGGAGGAAATAACCAAAGGCTCAGGGTGCCGTGCCAGAACCAGATTAGGGCCTGAAGCCATCCTGCGGTGTTGCGGCCAGGTCACAAGAAAGCGAGTTGAAGAAAGGAGCTCAGGGGCACTGTAATTCACAAACCTGCAGAGTTATAAATGACAGCTATCGTCCAAAAATAGACTGAAGTAAGGCTGCCAAGAGGACTTGAATGCGGGGCAGAATTGCAGGAAACCGATTTCAGGAGGTAGACTGAAATTGCATTGAAAGCATAGGAAAAGAGGCAGAAAGTCCACAATGATGCACTTGGCCAAAAAGGGCGTATGCGTTTTTTCCTGAATATATTCAGGAAAAAACGCATACGCACTTTTTGGCCAACCAAGCAAGCTTGCAAAAGAAATCTGCACTGCAATGAAGTCTCACTTCCCCCCGGTCAACAGGGCCAACTGAAAAAAGTGTAAAATCCAGAAAGGCAGGACAGGCCATGGAGAACTGGGAGCCTTGTTATGCTGATGGGCGGGATGTAAATTGCCAACAGACACTCGGGAGTAATGTATGGTGTTTCCTGAAACATCTAAAAAACAAAGCAACAGAGCCTAGGGCACTGCCACTTATGGTCCTATAGCTTAGGGAAATTAAAATCAAAAAGACACAGCCACCCCAAAGTTTGGGACGCCTCTGTTTACAAGAAAATCGTTTACAGTACAAGTTCAACATCGCAGAAAGTGAAAAATGGATAAAGAAGTTGTGGTATTTACTTACAAAGCAATATCACTCAGCAATGAAATCTATGTCATCAGGCCCTTAGCAGCACAATGAGTGGATTCAGGTATGATGGTTCTAACTGAAATAAGTCACACAGAAAAAGAAACATCATAAGATATCAGTAATACACGGAATGTAAACTTGGCTACACAGGAACTGAATTACAGAACAGAACAGGGTCTCAAATTTAGAAAACCAACTTATGCTTGCTTAAGGGGAAAGGTGAGTTGGGGTGCTGCATAAAACCAGAGATTGAAATGAGCACAGATAAAGTCCTTAAGTCAAATATGGAATAGACAAGAGCTACTCCTTGCTCAACGAAATGGACTCAACACCGCATATTAAACGCCTAAGAATGTACCTGACTAGTAAGTATCGTAAAACCTATAGATTGCTATGTCTCTGAAAGAGAATCAAGCATGTGTACAGGGGCATAAACGCAGCAGTGATAGGATTGGAGAGGTTCGGTGAGCAAATGAAGACCCTTTGAAGTCATATTGCATGGTATCCATTCCACGGGTTTCAACTACCCAGGTTTTAGGTATTCTTCCTTCAGCTAAAACATGCATGTGGAACCCAGAGTATGATCAACCATGTGATCGGGAGACGTGTTCAAATATGTCTCAGTTTTCCTCCCCTGGTACTCGGGTGCAACATTCCAGACGCTTTACTAACACTCTCCCCACTTGGAGAGTCAGCGCCTTTAACCTCCTGTTTGGCCCAGTTTGCAATTTCTGCGGAAGATGAACAGGAATAGCGAGAACCAATGAGAGGCTAGCTGGAGGTGTCTGGACGGGCAAATTTAACTCTCATTTCCCACCAGGAGGAGGAAATAACCAAAGGCTCAGCGTGCCGTGCCAGAACCAGATTAGGGCCTGAAGCCATCCGGCAGTGTTGCGGCCAGGTCACAAGAAAGCGAGTTGAAGAAAGGAGCTCAGGGGCACTGTAATTCACAAACCTGCAGAGTTATAAATGACAGCTATCGTCCAAAAATAGACTGAAGTAAGGCTGCCAAGAGGACTTGAAAGCGGGGCAGAATTGCAGGAAACCGATTTCAGGAGGTAGACTGAAATTGCATTGAAAGCATAGGAAAAGAGGCAGAACGTCCACAATGATGCACTTGGCCAAAAAGGGCGTATGCGTTTTTTCCTGAATATATTCAGGAAAAAACGCATACGCCCTTTTTGGCCAACCAAGCAAGCTTGCAAAGGAAATCTGCACTGCAATGAAGTCTCACTTCCCCCCGGTCAAAAGGGCCATCTGAAAAAAGTGTAAAATCCAGAAAGGCAGGACAGGCCATGGAGAACTGGGAGCCTTGTTATGCTGATGGGTGGGATGTAAATTGCCAACAGACACTCGGGAGAAATGTATGGTGTTTCCTGAAACATCTAAAAAACAAAGCAACAGAGCCTAGGGCACTGCCACTTATGGTCCTATAGCTTAGGGAAATTAAAATCAAAAAGACACAGCCACCCCAAAGTTTGGGACGCCTCTGTTTACAAGAACCTCGTTTACAGTACAAGTTCAACATCGCAGAAAGTGAAAAATGGATAAAGAAGTTGTGTTATTTACTTACAAAGCAATATCACTCAGCAATGAAATCTATGTCATCAGGCCCTTAGGAGCACAATGAGTGGATTCAGGTATGATGATTCTAACTGAAATAAGTCACACAGAAAAAGAAACATCATAAGATATCAGTAATACACGGAATGTAAACTTGGCTACACAGGAACTGAATTACAGAACAGAACAGGGTCTCAAATTTAGAAAACCAACTTATGCTTGCTTAAGGGGAAAGGTGAGTTGGGGTGCTGCATAAAACCAGAGATTGAAATGAGCACAGATAAAGTTCCTTAAGTCAAATATGGAATAGACAAGAGCTACTCCTTGCTCAACGAAATGGACTCAACACCGCATATTAAACGCCTAAGAATGTACCTGACTAGTAAGTATCGTAAAACCTATGGATTGCTATGTCTCCAAAAGAGAATCAAGCATGTGTACAGGGGCATAAACGCAGCAGTGATAGGATTGGAAAGGTTCGGTGAGCAAATGAAGACCCTTTGAAGTCATATTGCATGGTACCCATTACACGGGTCTCAACTCTCCAGGTTTAAGGTATTCTTCCTTCAGCTAAAACATGCATGTGGAACCCAAGTATGATCATCCATGTGAACGGGAGACGTGTTCAAATATGTCTCAGTTTTCCTCCCCTGGTACTCGGGTGCAACATTCCAGACGCTTTACTAACACTCTCCCCACTTGGAGAGTCAGCGCCTTTAACCTCCTGTTTGGCCCAGTTTGCAATTTCTGCGGAAGATGAACAGGAATAGCGAGAACCAATGAGAGGCTAGCTGGAGGTGTCTGGACGGGCAAATTTAACTCTCATTTCCCACCAGGAAGAGGAAATAACCAAAGGCTCAGCGTGCCGTACCGGAACCAGATTAGGGCCTGAAGCCATCCTGCGGTGTTGCGGCCAGCTCAAAAGAAAGCGAGTTGAAGAAAGGAGCTCAGGGGCACTGTAATTCACAAACCTGCAGAGTTATAAATGACAGCTATCGTCCAAAAATAGACTGAAGTAAGGCTGCCAAGAGGACTTGAAAGCGGGGCAGAATTGCAGGAAACCGATTTCAGGAGGTAGACTGGAATTGCATTGAAAGCATAGGAAAAGAGGCAGAACGTCCACAATGATGCACTTGGCCAAAAAGGGCGTATGCGTTTTTTCCTGAATATATTCAGGAAAAAACGCATACGCCCTTTTTGGCCAACCAAGCAAGCTTGCAAAGGAAATCTGCACTACAATGAAGTCTCACTTCCCCCCGGTCAAAAGGGCCATCTGAAAAAAGTGTAAAATCCAGAAAGGCAGGACAGGCCATGGAGAACTGGGAGCCTTGTTATGCTGATGGGCGGGATGTAAATTGCCAACAGACACTCGGGAGAAGTGTATGGTGTTTCCTGAAACATCTAAAAAACAAAGCAACAGAGCCTAGGGCACTGCCACTTATGGTCCTATAGCTTAGGGAAATTAAAATCAAAAAGACACAGCCACCCCAATGTTTGGGACGCCTCTGTTTACAAGAACCTCGTTTACAGTACAAGTTCAACATCGCAGAAAGTGAAAAATGGATAAAGAAGTTGTGGTATTTACTTACAAAGCAATATCACTCAGCAATGAAATCTATGTCATCAGGCCCTTAGCATCACAATGAGTGGATTCAGGTATGATGATTCTAACTGAAATAAGTCACACAGAAAAAGAAACATCATAAGATATCAGTAATACACGGAATGTAAACTTGGCTACACAGGAACTGAATTACAGAACAGAACAGGGTCTCAAATTTAGAAAACCAACTTATGCTTGCTTAAGGGTAAAGGTGAGTTGGGGTGCTGCATAAAACCAGAGATTGAAATGAGCACAGATGAAGTTCCTTAAGTCAAATATGGAATAGACAAGAGCTACTCCTTGCTCAACGAAATGGACTCAACACCGCATATTAAACGCCTAAGAATGTACCTGACTAGTAAGTATCGTAAAACCTATGGATTGCTATGTCTCCGAAAGAGAATCAAGCATGTGTACAGGGGCATAAACGCAGCAGTGATAGGATTGGAGAGGTTCGGTGAGCAAATGAAGACCCTTTGAAGTCATATTGCATGGTACCCATTCCACGGGTTTCAACTCTCAAGGTTTAAGGTATTCTTCCTTCAGCTAAAACATGCATGTGGAACCCAAGTATGATCAACCATGTGATCGGGAGACGCGTTCAAATATGTCTCAGTTTTCCTCCCCTGGTACTCGGGTGCAACATTCCAGACGCTTTACTAACACTCTCCCCACTTGGAGAGTCAGCGCCTTTAACCTCCTGTTTGGCACAGTTTGCAATTTCTGCGGAAAATGAACAGGAATAGCGAGAACCAATGAGAGGCTAGCTGGAGGTGTCTGGACGGGCAAATTTAACTCTCATTTCCCACCAGGAAGAGGAAATAACCAAAGGCTCAGCGTGCCGTACTGGAACCAGATTAGGGCCTGAAGCCATCCTGCGGTGTTGCGGCCAGCTCAAAAGAAAGCGAGTTGAAGAAAGGAGCTCAGGGGCACTGTAATTCACAAACCTGCAGAGTTATAAATGACAGCTATCGTCCAAAAATAGACTGAAGTAAGGCTGCCAAGAGGACTTGAAAGCGGGGCAGAATTGCAGGAAACCGATTTCAGGAGTTAGACTGGAATTGCATTGAAAGCATAGGAAAAGAGGCAGAACGTCCACAATGATGCACTTGGCCAAAAAGGGCGTATGCGTTTTTTCCTGAATATATTCAGGAAAAAACGCATACGCCCTTTTTGGCCAACCAAGCAAGCTTGCAAAGGAAATCTGCACTACAATGAAGTCTCACTTCCCCCCGGTCAAAAGGGCCATCTGAAAAAAGTGTAAAATCCAGAAAGGCAGGACAGGCCATGGAGAACTGGGAGCCTTGTTATGCTGATGGGCGGGATGTAAATTGCCAACAGACACTCAGGAGAAGTGTATGGTGTTTCCTGAAACATCTAAAAAACAAAGCAACAGAGCCTAGGGCACTGCCACTTATGGTCCTATAGCTTAGGGAAATTAAAATCAAAAAGACACAGCCACCCCAAAGTTTGGGACGTCTCTGTTTACAAGAACCTCGTTTACAGTACAAGTTCAACATCGCAGAAAGTGAAAAATGGATAAAGAACTTGTGGTATTTACTTACAAAGCAATATCACTCAGCAATGAAATCTAAGTCATCAGGCCCTTAGCATCACAATGAGTGGATTCAGGTATGATGATTCTAACTGAAATAAGTCACACAGAAAAAGAAACATCATAAGATATCAGTAATACACGGAATGTAAACTTGGCTACACAGGAACTGAATTACAGAACAGAACAGGGTCTCAAATTTAGAAAACCAACTTATGCTTGCTTAAGGGTAAAGGTGAGTTCGGGTGCTGCATAAAACCAGAGATTGAAATGAGCACAGATAAAGTTCCTTAAGTCAAATATGGAATAGACAAGAGCTACTCCTTGCTCAACGAAATGGACTCAACACCGCATATTAAACGCCTAAGAATGTACCTGACTTGTAAGTATCGTAAAACCTAAGGATTGCTATGTCTCCGAAAGAGAATCAAGCATGTGTACAGGGGCATAAACGCAGCAGTGATAGGATTGGAGAGGTTCGGTGAGCAAATGAAGACCCTTTGAAGTCATATTGCATGGTACCCATTCCACGGGTTTCAACTACCGAGGTTTTAGGTATTCTTCCTTCAGCTAAAATATGCATGTGGAACCCAGAGTATGATCAACCATGTGATCGGGAGACGTGTTCAAATATGTCTCAGTTTTCGTACCCTGGTACTCGGGTGCAACATTCCAGACGCTTTACTAACACTCTCCCCACGTGGAGAGTCAGTCCCTTTAACCTCCTGTTTGGTCCCGTTTGCAATTTCTGCGGAAGATGAACAGGAATAGCGAGAACCAATGAGAGGCTAGCTGGAGGTGTCTGGACGGGCAAATTTAACTCTCATTTCCCACCAGGAAGAGGTATTAACCAAAGGCTCAGCATGCCGGGCCGGAACCAGATTAGGGCCTGAAGCCATCCTGCGGTGTTGCGTCCAGGTCACAAGAAAGCGAGTTGAAGAAAGGAGCTCAGGGGCACTGTAATTCACAAACCTGCAGAGTTATAAATGAGAGCTATCGTCCAAAAATAGACTGAAGTAAGGCTGCCAAGAGGACTTGAAAGCGGGGCAGAATTGCAGGAAACCGATTTCAGGAGCTAGACTGGAATTGCATTGAAAGCATAGGAAAAGAGGCAGAACGTCCACAATGATGCACTTGGCCAAAAAGGGCGTATGCGTTTTTTCCTGAATATATTCAGGAGAAAACGCATACGCCCTTTTTGGCCAACCAAGCAAGCTTGCAAAGAAATCTGCACTACAATGAAGTCTCACTTCCCCCCGGTCAAAAGGGCCATCTGAAAAAAGTATAAAATCCAGAAAGGCAGGACAGGCCATGGAGAACTGGGAGCCTTGTTATGCTGATGGGCGGGATGAAATTGCCAACAGACACTCGGGAGAAGTGTATGGTGTTTCCTGAAACATCGAAAAAACAAAGCAACAGAGCCTAGGGCACAGTCACTTATGGTCCTATAGCTTAGGGAAATTAAAATCAAAAAGACACAGCCACCCCAAAGTTTGGGACGCCTCTGTTTACAAGAACCTCGTTTACAGTACAAGTTCAACATCGCAGAAAGTGAAAAATGGATAAAGAAGTTGTGGTATTTACTTACAAAGCAATATCACTCAGCAATGAAATCTATGTCATCAGGCCCTTAGCAGCACAATGAGTGGATTCAGGTATGATGATTCTAACTGAAATAAGTCACACAGAAAAAGAAACATCATAAGATATCAGTAATACACGGAATGTAAACTTGGCTACACAGGAACTGAATTACAGAACAGAACAGGGTCTCAAATTTAGAAAACCAACTTATGCTTGCTTAAGGGTAAAGGTGAGTTGGGGTGCTGCATAAAACCAGAGATTGAAATGAGCACAGATAAAGTTACTTAAGCCAAATATGGAATAGACATGAGATACTCCTTGCTCAACAAAATGGACTCAACACCGCATATTAAACGCCTAAGAATGTACATGACTAGTAAGTATCTTAAAACCTATGGATTGCTATGTCTCCGAAAGAGAATCAAGCATGTGTACAGGGGTATGAACGCAGCAGTGATAGGATTGGAGAGGTTCGGTGAGCAAATGAAGACCCTTTGAAGTCATATTGCATGGTACCCATTACACGGGTCTCAACTCTCCAGGTTTAAGGTATTCTTCCTTCAGCTAAAACATGCATGTGGAACCCCGCGTATGATCAACCGTGTGAACGGGAGACGTGTTCAAATATGTCTCAGTTTTCCTCCCCTGGTACTCGGGTGCAACATTCCAGACGCTTTACTAACACTCTCCCCACTTGGAGAGTCAGCGCCTTTAACCTCCTGTTTGGCCCAGTTTGCAATTTCTGCGGAAGATGAACAGGAATAGGGAGAACCAATGAGAGACTAGCTGGAGGTGTCTGGACGGGCAAATTTAACTCTCATTTCCCACCAGGAAGAGGAATTAACCAAAGGCTCAGCGTGCCGTGCCGGAACCAGATTAGGGCCTGAAGCCATCCTGCGGTGTTGCGGCCAGCTCAAAAGAAAGCGAGTTGAAGAAAGGAGCTCAGGGTCTCTGTAATTCACAAACCTGCATAGTTATAAATGACAGCTATCGTCCAAAAATATACTGAAGTAAGGCTGCCAAGAGGACTTGAAAGCGGGGCAGAATTGCAGGATACCGATTTCAGGAGGTAGACTGGAATTGCATTGAAAGCATAGGAAAAGAGGCAGAACGTCCACAATGATGCACTGTGCCAAAAGGGCGTATGCGTTTTTTCCTGAATATATTCAGGAAAAAACGCATACGCCCTTTTTGGCCAACCAAGCAAGCTTGCAAAGGAAATCTGCACTACAATGAAGTCTCACTTCCCCCCGGTCAAAAGGGCCATCTGAAAAAAGTGTAAAACCCAGAAAGGCAGGACAGGCCATGGAGAACTGGGAGCCTTGTTATGCTGATGGGCGGGATGTAAATTGCCAACAGACACTCGGGAGATGTGTATGGTGTTTCCTGAAACATCTAAAAAACAAAGCAACAGAGCCTAGGGCACTTCCACTTATGGTCCTATAGCTTAGGGAAATTAATATCAAAAAGACACAGCAACCCCAAAATTTGGGATGGCTCTTTTTACAGAAATCTCTTCTACGGCACAAGTTAAATATCCCAGAGAGCAAATAATGGATAAAGAAGTTGCGGTACTTATGTACAACAGAATACCACTCAGCAATGAAATCTATGTCACCAGGCCCGTACCATCATAATGAGTGCATTGAGGCACGATGATTCTAAGTGAAATAAGTCACACAGAAAAAGAAACATCATAAGGTATCACTAATACACAGAATGTGAACTTGGCTACACATGAACTGAATTACAAAACAGAACAGGGTCTCAAGTTTAGAAAACCAACTTATGCCTGCTTAAGTGGGAAGGTGAGTTGGGGTGCTGCATAAAAGCAGAGTTTGAAATTAGCACAGATACCGTTCCATAAGCCAAATATGTAATAGTCAAGAGCTACCCCTTGCTCAACGAAATGGATTCAACAATGAGGTATCACCTCACACCTGGTAGAATAGGCATCATTGAAAATCTACAAACAAAAAATGCTGGAAAGGGTGTGGAGAAAAGGAACCCTCTTCCACTATTGTTGGGAATATAAATTGATACAGCCATTATGGAGAACAATATGGAATTTCTTAAGAAACTAACAATAGAATTACCATATGATACAGCAATCCCAGTACTGGACATATACCAAGACAAAACCATAAATCAAAAAGAGTCATTCACCGCAATGTTCATTGCATCACTATTTACAATATCGAGGTAATGGAAGCAACCTAAATGCCCACAGACAGACGAATGCATAAAGCTGTGGTACATATATAAAATGGAATATTACTCAGCCATGAAAAGGAATGAAATTGGGTCATTTGTAGAGACGTCGATGGATCTAGAGACTGTCATACAGAGTGAAGTAAGTCAGAAAGAGAAAAACAAATCTTGTATATTCATGCATATATGTGGAACCTAGAAAAACTGTACAGATTAACCATTTTGCAAGGCATAAATAGAGCAACAGATGTAGACAACAAACGTATGGACAACAAGGGGGGAAAGCTGTTGGGGGGGTGGTGGTGGGAGGAGTTGAGAGACTGGGATTGGCATGTATACATTTATATGTATAAAATAGATAACCAATAAGAACCTGCTGTATAAAAATATAAAATAAAATTCAAAATTAAAAAGAAGTAAAATTTAAAAAATAAAACAGAAAAAACAATTATTCCCTGCACATACATGTATTTATATGAATAAATTATTTCCATGCTTATATCTGTAAATACAAAAAAGAGGAATAAAATCTACCTTGAACCAAAAACGAAAAAGAGAAAAAAAACACAGAACCCACCAGTTACACAGAGGAAAACCGTATCAGGGCACTTGCTCCAGTTGTAAACAATTCTGAAGTTGGTCAGTGGTGGGGAATCGTCTCCCATTCAGCCAGCAGCCCCCACGCAACAAGCGTCCTCATTGCAAAGCTGGGGCACCGTGCCGAGGCATCTGTGAGTAAACGTGAGCTGAGCCCCAGGCCAGTTGCTGCTGAACTATTCCCACCCGTCCCAGGTAAAACACCTGAATATATACAAGGACTTGAAAGCCTAGAGGAAGGGCCATAGAGCCACACGAGTGACAGCATGCCGGCCGACTTGGTGCCTGCAGGCCAGCCAGGATGGTCCTGGCCCTGGGTGCTCTTCTGGAAGATTTCCATTTCCCTGCCTGAGATACCCGTCCTGTCCCTGCCCCCACTGCTTTTTTCCTTCCTCACCTCTGCCCAGGGAGAAATTCCAGCAGCAGGTATGGGTGACACATCCTCTTCTTTAGCAGGTGGCAGCCTGGCAACTGCTGCAGAAAGTCCAGCAGAGCCCCACTCACACTGGGCCACCCACAAAGCCGTGGCCTCTCACTCCCTCCCACCAGCCCAGCCCCGAGACTGCTGACAGGGCAGAGAAAATGGCGTCAGGCACGGCTGCAGGGGCTCTTGCTGCCTGGAGTGGTATTTATATTGATCTCAACCCAGGCACACCTGGGGAGGGCTGGCCGGCACGGTAAGGCTGCCCAGGTCAGCCAATCATCACCCCTCAGGGGCTCACAGTTGCAGAAAATGGAACTTGCTGAACCGGCCAGGTCCAAGGAACAGGTGTGGGCTCCTGAGAGTCAGGATAGACAAGGGGCTGCAGCTTTGGCTTGTTTTCTAATCATTTTATCTGGCCCATGAGTGGGAGACAACTTCAAGAAAACCCTCTCCTAATGAGAGGAACCCAGGAGTCAGGCAGAGGAGGGGTGGGTGGTGGTTGGAGACAGAGGCCTGGTGCCCCGGGTGCACTGGAAGTCTCTGGAAGACCAGGTGGAGGGAGGCCTCACGGAGTGATGCCCAGGGTCACAGACCTGTCGCAGCTGCTGTTTGTTAGTTCAAGTCCTGTTCTGAGGTGCTCTGTGTCAGCTCTGAGCGACAGGTGAGCTGGGGGTGCTCTGCAATGAGGGCTATGTGCACGGTTCCTGTGTGCCCAGCCCTGCCACGGTACCTGCAAGGGTAGCTCTGTATCCTGGGAGGGGCCTGACCACGAGAGCCCCGTGGGCTGGGGTGGGGGTGGGGTACCTGCCCAGGTGAGCTCCATATTCTGGGATTGGTCTGACCACGAGAGCCCCATGGGCTGCTGGGGACCTGGTAAAGGATGTCAGGACAGTCAGTGAAGCCACCGAGGATATACCTCCAGTTGCTCCTAATTCCTACACCCTGCTGGTCATTCTACCAACCACCAGGACATGGTATTCTGTATTAGTCTTCAATGATGCCTTCTTTTGTATTCCATTAGTCCCAGAGTCACAAGAAATTTTGGCTTGTGAGTGGCAGGACTCCACATACAACTAAAACAATACTTCCGGGCCGTCTGGCCCCAAGGGTGCAAAAATTCCCACACCATCTTTGGGGAAAGCTTAGCTAAAGACCTAAAAGTTCTACCTCTGGAAAAGGAAACCCTCCTTCAATATGCAGACGACATTCTGATCACCAGCCCTACTAAGGAGGCCTCTGAACTACCAAGCCAATAAAAGATAGAAGTTGTCCAAGAAAAAGCTCAAATATCACAGACTGCGGTGACCTGCCTGGGCTTCATTCTCACAGAAGGTCAGAGAAGCCCATCCCAGGAAAGGGAAGAAACCATTTTCAGCCTTACCCCTTTCTAAAACTAGAAGACAGCTTAGGGGTTCCTGGGGAGGCCAGGGTTTGCTGCTTCTGGATCCCTAGCTACAGTCTACTAGCTGGGCCTCTATATGAAACACTGAAAGGAAAAGATGATGATCCTTTTGAATAGAATCCAGAAGTGGCCTTTCAAGAATGGAAAGAGCAGTCAATTCAGACCCTTGCCCTGGAACTCCCTAATTTAGCTAAACCCTTTGACCTTTACATTCCCGGTGAAAGGTGAATCGCCATTGGAGAATTAGTGCAAAAACTGGGACCACTTGAAATGGAACAATGCAAGAATGCCATCCAGGTAGGATAAACTACGGTCACTAAGGGGCTTGGCCCACTGCCACATCTGGCCAAGATACTGGCGGTATCTAAAAACCTGGAAATCAGCAGCCCAAAAGGCCACCTCTCTCCTAAGGGAAAAGGACCCCACGTGGTGATCCTAACCACCAACCATGCCCTGAAGTTGCAGGGTTCGCTCCGTGGGCACACCGACCTCGAGTGAGGAGGCCCTCCAACTCCAACATCCAGAGAGATAACCGGGGGCAACAGGGCACCATGACGACTCGTGTGAACATCACTTGACCTGGAGTTTCTCTCATAAAACAACAAGAGTGTGTCCCAAAAGAGTAGACTACTGCTTGCAGGACTTACTGCACCCAGAGGGGAGCTAATAATCTTGGCGGGGGAACAGTATACCACACTGTCACCATAGAAAAGCCGACAGACACCGTGATGATGGTGGCCAATAAGACCGGCTGGACTCCTGTTTACTTCAAAAGGCTGTTGACTCAGTAGCCATCATGGTCCTTGATCACCACTGACCCTGGACTGTCTGGGAGTTGAGCGGGCAGGGCTCTGACACCTGGTGCTGTTTGTACGTTAATTCAGGGGCCTAACTGAAGAAAGCGCAGACTACTGGTCAGAGCATCTAGGCTGGCAGAGACGGTCAGCCTAAGGTGGCCGAACAAATGTGGGGCGGGGTGAAACCGGCCCCCACAGCGTCTCTGCACATCTCTTTCCTGGACCCTTAAAGGTCATTAGAATCTATAACACTTCCAATGCTGGTGCTCAGGTGGACGAGCAGGGAGGCAGGGGTCCTGGGGACAATCAACGTCACCGGGAGGCTGCTGGGGAGAAGCTCTGACCCTCGCCCCAGGGTATGAGGGCTCCCAACTCAGCACTCAGCAGTTACAGAAGAAGGGTCTGCACCCTCAGCACTCCAAGAATGAGGAACGGGACAAAAGGCAGAGGAGGGGTTTGTCCCCAGCAAAGCCCATTAAAAATCCCTGGGAGATAAAAATAGAATCTGGGCAATAAAGTCAAGTCTAACCTTTTTTATCCTTTGTGCTTTGTCTAATTTCACGTGCTCCTAGGGTCCCGCATGCAGAGGTTCCACACCCGGCACTTCAGACCAGATTTCCTAGTGCAGAATGGCTGGGTCGACACCTCAGCTCCTGGGGCCCAGTGCAGACTCCACGATATAGAGCCTGAGCTACAGCCAACCCGGCCCTCGAGAGCTCCGCCGCCTCCCTCCCTCCCACTGACTCTGACAGGATCTCTACACAGCAGCCCAGCCCACAGCCCACGGGGTAGTGCATGCTCTCACCTCTCCATTCTCTGATCAAAATATAAAGTTTCCTTTGCTTGTGAACCAAACTCAGTCTCGATCTGTTGGCCCCAATGACACTGGGCAGGGGGACACTTGTTGGGGTCCACTCTGGAGGATCAGTAACAGAAATTGAGACTATTGTAACCTCAATGAACAGATGTGTGAGCCAAACTGTAGTTAACATAGAACAGTGTATAAGGCTCGGGTAAAATAAGATGTTTTTAACACTTCCATTTGATATTTCCATCACTTTTTATAAGCAAGTTCAGTGAAAAGGTTTGTCTTATTTGTCAGGTCAATATTAGAGAAACGAAGTGATTTCTTTCCAAGGATGTACAGCTAATAATCTTGGTTAAACCTTCAATCTTGTTTTAAATGCTTTTCCATTGAAAATGATACCTCTCTTTCAGCTCCCCCATTTCTGAGAAGTATAAAATCTTATAATTTATTATTACCAAAGGGGAAAGGTGGGAGGAGGGATAAATTAACAGTTTGGAATGAACACATACACACTGCTATGTATAAAATAGATCATCAACAAGGAACTACTGTATAGCACAGGGAACTACACTCAACATTTTGCAATAACCTATAAGGGGAAATAATCTGAAAAAGAATAGATATTTTTATTGACATCATCTATCAATGACAGTTAAAGTGTAGCCTAAGGGAAGCTGGTGGTGAGTGCTTCTGACCCTGAAGACTTCAATCATCTAAAGTTTGGACTCTGCCTACTTCCCAAGGCCCTTAATGAACATATGTGTAGCCGTAGCTTAAAAACTTCCCCAGTTTGGGTTTCGGGGAGACACTGATTTTGAAAAAGCCCTGGTGTTCTCCTTACATGAATGGGACTCTTCCTACTGCTAAAACATGTCTGTCACACCCAGAGGATGGTATACCGTCTGATCGGGAAGAGTTTGGAAAAGGCATCTCATCTCCTCATCTCCTGGTGCTCGGGTTCACCCCTCCAGCGTCTTTACTAACAGTCTCCCCACTTGGAGATGTCAGCACTGTCAACATCCTGTTGCGTACAGTTTGGAATTTGTCCAGAGGATGAAGCGGAAGGATGAGGAACAATGAGAGACAAGTCCTAGGTGTTCAGACAGGCACATGTCACTCTAATTTCCAATCAGGAAGACGAATTGACCAAAGGCTAGGGTTGCCCATGGAAACAGTATAGGGCTTGAGGAAATCCCGCTGCTTTGTGGCCAGTTCCCATAAACACGAGTTGAACAATGGAACTCAGGGGCAGTAAAATTCACAAAACTGCAGAGTTGAAAATATCCATCACTGAAAAATGTCTTGAGGAAAGTCAGAGAAAAGGACTTGTAAGCAAGGGAGAATGGCAGGAAAGGGATTTGAGGAGGTAGAAAGGACTCGCCATTAAGCACAAGAAAAGGAGCTGAACATTGCCAACATTGCAGTTGGCCAAAAAGGGTGTATGCGTTCTTTTCTGTATATATTCAAGAAAAGGGCATACACTTTTTTAGCCAACCAAACAGGTGGGCACTGGAAGTCAATACTACAAAAGATATCACTTCGCGTCAGTCAGAAGAGCCATCCTCATAAAGCGTAAACAACAGAAATGCAGGACAGGGCAACGAGAAGAGGGAGCCCTGTGAGACTTATAGTGGAAATGTATATTGCCAACGGCCATTCTGGAGAAGTGTATTGTGTTTACTAAAGCATCTAAAAAATGAGCTACAGAGCATAGGGCACTTGCACTCATGGGCGTATATCTTGGGAAAAACAAAAATCGAGAGGACACAGGCACCCCAATGTTTACCCCCTCTCTGTTTAAAAGATCCTCGACTAGGATATAACTTAAATGTCTCTGGAGGGAAAAAATGGATAGAGATGTGGTACTTAGGTAGAGTGGAATATTATTCAGCCTGGAAATCAATGAAATATGGCCAGTTGTAACGACTCCGGAGAAGTTACGTATGATCATTCTAAGCGACAGAATTCAAAAAGAAAAAGACACATATCATAAGATATCACTTAAAGGTGGAATCCAAAATGGCTACACATGAAATAAATTACAAAACAAAAACATAGTCAAATATGTAGAAAACACGCATAAGGCTGCTAAACGGGAAAGGTGGGGAGGGGTGAGGCATCATCCAGGAGGTTGAAATTAGCAAAGATACCATTCCAAATACCAAACTGATAATCAACAAGGCCTACACGGTAGCTAAAAGAACTGCACTCAGCACACTCAAGTCACCGGAAAAGAATATATACGACTGGTAAGAATCTGAAAAAGAATTTATTGATGTCTCTCTGTACGCGAATCAAGTGGATGTACAGCAGCAAGAAACAGAGCTTTGAAAATCAGCTGTAACCAATATAGTAATAAATTGAAAAAAATAAACGACAGAGAGACAGAGAAAACCTCTTACAACTTTTCCTCAGGGACGGTGATGCAACATGGATTGAACACATCTAGACCCACAGCAGGATGAGACATAAGGCTGGAAACTGTTTGCGCTAAGAGAAATGTGAGGTTGGGTGAGGAAATGCACACCCTTTAAAGTAATACTACCTGGTACCCATTCAATGGGTCCCAAATCTGCAGGTTCAAGGGATCTTCCTACAGCTAAAACATGCATGGAAAACCCAGAGGACTGTACACCATGTGATCGGGAGATGTGTCTAAAATGCACCTCATTTATCCTCTCCTGGTGCTCCTGTTCACCATTCCAGCCACGCTACTTAGAATCTCCCCACTTGGAGAATCAGCACATTTAAACTTCTGTTTCACACATTTTGCAAATTGTGAGGAGGATGAACGGGAAGAGGGGGAACCAATGAGAGAAGAGTTGTAGGGGTTTGGACGGGCACATATCACTCTAATTTCCCATTAAGAATAAGAATTAAAGAAAGGCTCAGCCTGCCTCGCCGGAGCCAAAATAGGGCCTGAAGCAATCCTGCGGGTTTGAGGCCAGCTCACAAAAGAGCAACTTAAAAAATGGAGCTCAGGGTCACTGCAATTCACAAACCTGCAGAGTTATAAATGAAAACTAACGTCCAAAAATATGTTGAGGTAAGGCAAAGAAGAGGATCTGAATGCAAGACAGAATTGCAAGAAACAGATTTCAAGAGATAGATTGGACTCGTCTTTAACGCACATGAAAAGCGGCAGAATTTCGACAATGATGCAGTTGGCCCAAAAGGGCGTATGCGTTTTTTCCTGATTATATCCAGGAAAAAACGCATACGCACTTTATGGGCAACGAAGCAAGCAAGCAATGCAAATGTGCACAACAAAGAAGTCTCACTTCCCACCGGTCAAAAGGGCCATCCTAAAAAATTGTAAAAACCAGAAATGCAGGACAGGCCATGGAGAACAGGGAGCCTTTATACGCTGATGGGCAGTGTGTGAACTGCCAAGAGCCACTCTGGAGAAGTGTATGGTGGTTCCTAAATCATCTAAAAAACAGAGCTACAGAGCATAGGACACTTCCAATCATGGGAGTATATCTAGGGAAGTCTAAAAATCAACAAGACACAAGCACACCACAGTTTAGGGCTACTCTGTTTACAAGAACCTCAACTTCAGTACACCTTAAATATCCCAGGAAAGAGAACAATGGATAAAGAAGATGTGGTACTTATGTACAATGGAATATCTCTTCACCATGAAATCAATGTAATAAGGCTAGTAGAAGGATAAAGAGTGGATTTAGGTCCGATAATACTACTTGAAATAAGTCAAACAGAAAAAGAAACATATCATAAGATATCACTTATAGAGGGAGGGTAAATATGGCTGCACAAGAAATGAATTACAGAACAGAACAGTGTCTCACATTTAGAAAACACACTTATGTCAGCTTAAGGGGAAAGGAGAGGTGGGGTGATGCATAAAACCAGAGTTTGAAATTAGCACAGATACCGTTCAATAAACCAAATAGGTATTAGACAAGATCTACACCTTGCTCAATGAACAGGCCTCAACACACCCTATACACCGCAGAGAAATATATCTGAGGAATAAGAATCTTAAAACCCATGTATTGATATATCTCCATAAGGGAATCAAGTGTGTGCAGAGCGGCACAAACACAGCAGTGAAAAGGAGCTAAACCCCATTATAGAAATAAATTTTAAAAACAAAACGCTGAAACAATGAAAGAGAGAAAAATTCTTACAAAATTCGCTCAGGGGCTGTGATGCAACCTGGATTGACCACATATAAACCCACAGCTGGATAAGACATAAGGCTGGACACTTGGGGCTGACAGGATTGGTGAGCTTTGGTGAGCAACTGCCGAAAGTTTAATGCAATACTTCATGCTACTCAGTCCAAGGGTCCCAACACTCCAGGTTGAAGGGAATCTTCCTACAGCTAAACCATGCTTGGGAAACCCAGCGACTGGTATACCATATGATCGGGAAAGGTTTCTAAAACGCACCTCATTTTTCCTCTCCTGGGGCTCCGGATCGACATTCCAGCCGCTTTACTAACAACATCCCCACATGGAGTCAATGCCTTTAAGTTCTGGTATCGCACAGTCTGCAGTTAGTGCAGAGGATGAATGGGAATAGGGGGAACCAGTGAGAAACTAGCTGTAGCGGTTTCAATGGGCACATGTCACTCTAATATCACATCAGTAAGAAGAATTAACCAAAGGCACAGCAGGTGCCCCAGAAGAAAAATAGGGCTTCAAGGAATCCTGTGGTTATGGGGAAATACCACAAAAATAAGAGCTAAAAAATGGAGCTAAGGGCCACTGCAATTCAAAAACCTGCAGAGTTATAAAGGCCAACTATTTTTAAAAAATATATTGAGGTAAGGCTATGAAGAGGCATTGAAAGCAAGGCAGAATTGCAAGAAACCGATTTCAGGAGGTAGACTGGAATTGCATTGAAAGCATATGAAGAGAGTCAGAAACTCGACAATGATGCACTTGGCCAAAAAGGGCGTATGTGTTTTTTCCTGAATATATTCAGGAAAAAACGCATACGCACTTTTTGGCCAACCAAGCAAGCTTGCAAAGGAAATCTGCACTACAATGAAGTCTCATTTCCACCTGGTCAAAAGGGCCATCTGAAAAAAGTGTAAAATCCATAAAGGCACGACAGGCCATGGAGAACTGGGAGCCTTGTATGCTGATGGGCGGGATGTAAATTGCCAACAGCCACTCTGAAGAAGTGTATGGTGTTTCCTGAAACATCTAAAAAACAAAGCAACAGAACCTAGGGCACTTCCACTTATGGTCCTATAGCTTAGGGAAATTAAAATCAAAAAGACACAGCCACCCCAAAGTTTGGGACGGCTCTGTTTACAAGAACCTCGTTTACCGTACAAGTTCAATATCGCAGAAAGTGAAAAATGGATAAAGAACTTGTGGTACTTACGTACAATGCAATATCACTCAGCAATGAAATCTATGTCATCAGGCCCGTAGCAGCATAATGAGTGGATTCAGGTATGATGATTCGAACTGAAATAAGTCACACAGAAAAGAAACATCATAAGGTATCACTAATACACAGAATGTGAACTTGGCTACACATGAACTGAATTACAAAACAGAACAGTGTCTCAAGTTTAGAAAATCAACTTATGCTTGCTTAAGGGGGAAGGTGAGTTGGGGTGCTGCATAAAACCAGAGATTGAAATGAGCACAGATAAAGTTCCTTAAGCCAAATATGGAATAGACAAGAGCTACTCCTTGCTCAACGAAATGGACTCAATACCCCATATTAAACGCCTAAGAATGTACCTGACTAGTAAGTATCTTAAAACCTATGGATTGCTATGTCTCCAAAAGAGAATCAAGCGTGTGTACAGGGGCATAAACGCAGCAGTGATAGGATTGGAGAGGTTCGGTGAGCAAATGAAGACCCTTTGAAGTCATATTGCATGGTACCCATTACACGGGTCTCAACTCTCCAGGTTTAAGGTATTCTTCCTTCAGCTAAAACATGCATGTGGAACCCAGAGTATGATCAACCGTGTGAACGGGAGACATGTTCAAATATGTCTCAGTTTTCCTCCCCTGGTACTCGGGTGCAACATTCCAGACGCTTTACTAACACTCTCCCCACTTGGAGAGTCAGCACCTTTAACCTCCTGTTTGGCCCCGTTTGCAATTTCTGCGGAAGATGAACAGGAATAGGGAGAACCAATGAGAGACTAGCTGGAAGTGTCTGGACGGGCAAATTTAACTCTCATTTCCCACCAGAAAGAGGAAATAAACAAAGGCTCAGCATGCCGTGCCGGAACCAGATTAGGGCCTGAAGCCATCCAGCGGTGTTGCAGCCAGCTCACAAGAAAACGAGTTGAAGAAAGGAGCTCAGGGGCACTGTAACTCACAAACCTGCAGAGTTATAAATGACAGCTATCGTCCAAAAATAGACTGAAGTAAGGCTGCCAAGAGGACTTGAAAGCGGGGCAGAATTGCAGGAAACCGATTTCAGGAGGTAGACTGGAATTGCATTGAAAGCATAGGAAAAGAGGCAGAACGTCCACAATGATGCACTTGGCCAAAAAGAGCGTATGCGTTTTTTCCTGAATATATTCAGGAAAAAACGCATACGTCCTTTTTGGCCAACCAAGCAAGCTTGCAAAGGAAATCTGCACTACAATGAAGTCTCACTTCCCCCCGGTCAAAAGGGCCATCTGAAAAAAGTGTAAAATCCAGAAAGGCAGGACAGGCCATGGAGAACTGGGAGCCTTGTTTTGCTGATGGGCGGGATGTAAATTGCCAACAGACACTCGGGAGAAGTGTATGGTGTTTCCTGAAACATCGAAAAAACAAAGCAACAGAGCCTAGGGCACTGCCACTTATGGTCCTATAGCTTAGGGAAATTAAAATCAAAAAGACACAGCCACCCCAAAGTTTGGGACGGCTCTGTTTACAAGAACCTCGTTTACAGTACAAGTTCAACATCGCAGAAAGTGAAAAATGGATAAAGAAGTTGTGGTATTTACTTACAAAGCAATATCACTCAGCAATGAAATCTATGTCATCAGGCCCTTAGCAGCACAATGAGTGGATTCAGGTATGATGATTCTAACTGAAATAAGTCACACAGAAAAAGAAACATCATAAGATATCAGTAATACACGGAATGTAAACTTCGCTACACAGGAACTGAATTACAGAACAGAACAGGGTCTCAAATTTAGAAAACCAACTTATGCTTGCTTAAGGGGAAAGGTGAGTTGGGGTGCTGCATAAAACCAGAGATTGAAATGAGCACAGATAAAGTTCCTTAAGCCAAATGTGGAATAGACAAGAGCTACTCCTTGCTCAACGAAATGGACTCAACACCGCATATTAAACGCCTAAGAATGTACCTGACTAGTAAGTATCTTAAAACCTATGGATTGCTATGTCTCCGAAAGAGAATCAAGCATGTGTACAGGGGCATAAACGCAGCAGTTATAGGACTGGAGAGGTTCGTGAGCAAATGAAGACCCTTTGAAGTCATATTGCATGGTACCCATTCCACGGGTTTCAACTACCCAGGTTTAAGGTATTCTTCCTTCAGCTAAAACATGCATGTGGAACCTAGAGTATGATCAACCATGTGATCGGGAGACGTGTTCAAATATGTCTCAGTTTTCGTATCCTGGTACTCGGGTGCAACATTCCAGATGCTTACTAACACTCTCCCCACTTGGAGAGTCAGTCCCTTTAACCTCCTGTTTGGCCCAGTTTGCAATTTCTGCGGAAGATGAACAGGAATAGCGAGAATCAATGAGAGACTACCTGGAGGTGTCTGGATGGGCAAATTTAACTCTCATTTCCCACCAGGAAGAGGAATTAACCAAAGGCTCAGCGTGCCGTGCCAGAACCAGATTAGGGCCTGAAGCCATCCTGCGGTGTTGCGGCCAGGTCACAAGAAAGCGAGTTGAAGAAAGGAGCTCAGGGGCACTGTAATTCACAAACCTGCAGAGTTATAAATGACAGCTATTTTCCAAAAATAGACTGAAGTAAGGCTGCCAAGAGGACTTGAAAGCGGGGCAGAATTGCAGGAAACCGATTTCAGGAGGTAGACTGGAATTGCATTGAAAGCATAGGAAAAGAGGCAGAACGTCCACAATGATGCACTTGGCCAAAAAGGGCGTATGCGTTTTTTCCTGAATATATTCAGGAAAAAACACATACGCCCTTTTTGGCCAACCAAGCAAGCTTGCAAAGGAAATCTGCACTACAATGAAGTCTCACTTCCCCCCCGGTCAAAAGGGCCATCTGAAAAAAGTGTAAAATCCAGAAAGGCAGGACAGGCCATGGAGAACTGGGAGCCTTGTTATGCTGATGGGCGGGATGTAAATTGCCAACAGACACTCCGGAGAAGTGTATGGTGTTTCCTGAAACATCTAAAAAACAAATCAACAGAGCGTAGGGCACTTCCACTTATGGTCCTATAGCTTAGGGAAATTAAAATCAAAAAGACACAGCCACCCCAAAGTTTGGGACGCCTCCGTTTACAAGAACCTCGTTTACCGTACAAGTTCAATATCACAGAAAGTGAAAAATGGATAAAGAACTTGTGGTACTTACGTACAATGCAGTATCACTCAGCAATGAAATCTATGTCATCAGGCCCGTAGCAGCATAATGAGTGGATTCAGGTACGATGATTCTAACTGAAATAAGTCACACAGAAAAAGAAACATCATAAGATATCAGTAATACACGGAATGTAAACTTGGCTACACAGGAACTGCATTCCAAAACAGAAAAGGGTCTCAAATTTAGAAAACCAACTTATGCTTGCTTAAGGGGAAAGGTGAGTTGGGGTGCTGCATAAAACCAGAGATTGAAATGAGCACAGATAAAGTTCCTTAAGCCAAATATGGAATAGACAAGAGCTACTCCTTGCTCAACGAAATGGACTCAACACCCCATATTAAAGGCCTAAGAATGTACCTGACTAGTAAGTATCTTAAAACCTATGGATTGCTATGTCTCCGAAAGAGAATCAAGCATGTGTACAGGGGCATAAACGCAGCAGTGATAGGATTGGAGAGGTTCGGTGAGCAAATGAAGACCCTTTGAAGTCATATTGCATGGTACCCATTCCACGGGTCTCAACTCTCCAGGTTTAAGGTATTCTTCCTTCAGCTAAAACATGCATGTGGAACCCAGAGTATGATCAACGTGTGAACGGGAGACATGTTCAAATATGTCTCAGTTTTCCTCCCCTGGTACTCGGGTGCAACATTCCAGACGCTTTACTAACACTCTCCCCACTTGGAGAGTCAGCACCTTTAACCTCCTGTTTGGCCCCGTTTGCAATTTCTGCGGAAGATGAACAGGAAT